>NW_023416316.1:67860195-68003647 GCF_014108235.1 Myotis myotis
CTAGAAGATGTTCCAGTGATGTCAATGGGATATTAAAGTCCCCTAGTATGATTGTATTGCTGTCAATCTCCTCCTTGAAATCCTCCATAAGTTTTTTTTTTTTTTAAATTGTATTTGGGTGTTCCTTGTATTGGGTGCATATATGTTTAATAGAGTTATATCCTCTTGTTCTATCTATCCCTTTAGTATTATGAAGTGGTCTTCCTTATCTCTCATTAGGCTTCATTTTTCACTTAAGGTCTACTTTGTCAGATATAAGTGTTGCTACCGTCAACTTTTTTTTTTTTTTTTTTTTTTTTTTTTTCATTTCCATTTGCCTGAAGAATATTTTTCCCATTACGTCACTTTCAGTCTTTATGAGTCCTTTCTTCTGAGATGGGTCTCTTGTAGACAACATATATATGGGTCATGTTTTCGTATCGATTTAGTTACCCTGCCTTTTGATTGGAGCATTTACATTTAAGGTTATTATTGATAGTTACTTGTTTGTTGCATTTTTTTAATTATAGTTTTGGTATTTTTTTTTTGTCTTAGGGTATTACAAATTAGAGTATTTACATAGGTCCTCCTTTTTTTTTGTTTTTTCCCCTGTGAACTTCCCCTGCCTCCCTTACCCCCCAGTGTCTTGTGTCGATTGGTTTATGCTTATATGCATGCATACAAGTCCTTTGGTTGATCTATTACACGCCACCCTCCCCAACCCTCCCTGGGCTGCCCACTATAGTTTGACAGTCCTGTTCGATGCTGCTCTGCCTCTGTATCTATTTTTGTCATCAGTTTATAATGGTCTTTATTATCCATAATGAGTGAGATCATGTGGTATTTATCATTCTCTGACTGGCTTATTTCGCTTACCATAATGCTTTCCAGTTCCATCCATGCTATTGGAAATAGTAGAATTCTTCTTTTTTACAGCAGCATAGTATTCCATTGTGTAGATATACCACAATTTTCTAATTCCACTCATCTGCTGATTGGGCACGTAGGCTGTTTCCAAATCTTCACTATGGTAAATGTGCTGCTATGAACATAGGGATGCATGTATCCTTTCTGATTGGTGTTTCTGGTTTCTTGGGATATATTCCTAGAAGTAGGATCACTGGGTCAAATGGGAGTTCCATTTTAACTTTTGAAGAAAATCCATACTGTCTTCCATAGTGGCTGCACCAGTCTGCATTCCCACCAGCAGTGCACGAGTGTTCCTTTTTCTCCACATCCTCTCCAGCACTTGTAGTCTGTTGATTTCATGATGATAGCCATTCTGACAGGTGTGAGATGGTACCTCATTGTTGTTTTGATTTGCATCTCTCAGATGATTAGTGACTTTGAGCATGTTTTCATATGTCTGTTGGCTTTCTGAATGTCCTTGTTAGAAAAGTGTCTCTTTAGGTCCTTGGCCCATTTTTTGATTGGATTGTTTATCTTCCTTTTGTTAAGTTGTATGAGCTCTTTATAAATTTTGGAGATTAGGCCCTTATCAAATATGACATTGGCAAATATGTTTTCCCACACAGTGGGTTTTCTTGTTGTTTTGTTGATGGTTTCTTTTGCTGTGCAGAAGCTTTTTATTTTGATGAAGTCCCATTTGTTCATTTTCTCTTTAGTTTCAAGTGCCCTAGGAGCTGTATCAGTGAAGAAATTGCTTCGGCATAGGTCTGAGATTTTGTTGCCTTTGGATTCTTCTAGAATTTTTATGGTTTCCCGTCGTACATTTTAGTCCTTTATCCATTTGGAGTTTATTTTTGTGTATGGTGTAAGTTGGTGGTCTAGTTTCATTTTCTTCCATGTACCTGTCCAATTATCCCAACACCATTTATTGAAGAGACTACCTTGACTCCATTGTATGTTCTTGCCTCCTTTGTCAAATATTAATTGAGCATATTGGTTCAGGCTGATTTCCGGGCTCTCTATTCTATTGCATTGATCCATATGTCTGTTCTTGTGCCAATATCAGGCAATTTTGAGAACAGTGGCTTTGTAATACATCTTGATATATGGTATTGAGATCCCACCTACTTTGTTCTTTCTCAGGATCGCTGCAGCTATTTGGGGTCTTTTTTTATTCCAGATGAGTATTTAGAGAGTTCGTTCTAGATCTGTGAAATATGCCATTGGTATTTTAATCGGAAGTGCATTGAATTTATAGATTGCTTTGGGTAGTATGGACATTTTGATGATGTTGATTCTACCAATCTATGAACATGGTATGTTCTTCCATCTGTTTTTATCTTCCTCCATCTCTTTTTTCAACGTCCTGTGGTTTTCTGAGTAGAGGTCTTTTACCTCTTTAGTTAAGTTTATTTCTAGGTAGCTTAACTTTTTTGGTGCGATAGTAAATGGGATTGTTTTGTTAGTCTCTCTTTCTGAAAGTTCACTATTGGTGTATAGAAATGCCTTAGATTTCTTGGGGTTAATTTTGTATCCTGCTACATTGCCAAATTCATGTATTAAGTCTAGTAGTTTTTTGATGGAGACTTTAGGGTTTGTATGTATACTATGTTGTCTGCAAATAAGGACAGTTTTACTTCCTCTTTTCCAATTTGGATGCCTTTTATTTCTTCTTCTTGTCTAATTGCAATGGCTAATACTTCCAGTACTATGTTGAACAGGAGTGGTGAGAATGGGCATCCCTGTCTTGTTCCTGTTCTTAGGGTAAATGTTGGTAGTTTTCGTCCATTGAGTATGATGTTGGCTGTGGGCCTGTCATATATGGCTTTTATTATGTTGAGGTATGATCCTTCTATTCTCACCTTGCTGAGAGTTTTTATCAAAAATGGGTGTTGGAATTTGTCAAATTCTTTTTCTGCATCAATTGATATGACTATGTGGTTTTTTTTTTCAATTTGTTTATGTGATATATCACATTTATTGTTTTTCAGATATTGTACCATCCTTGATCCCTGGGATAAATCCTACTTGGTCGTGGTGTATGATCTTTCTGATGTACTGCTGGATCCGATTTGCTAAGATTTTGTTGAGGATTTTGGCATCTATGCTCATGAGGGATATTAGCCTGTAATTCTCTTTCATTGTGTTGTCTTTATCTGGTTTTGGTATTAGGGTGATGCTGGCTTCATAGAATGAGCTTGGAAGTGTTCCTTCCTCTTGAATTTTTTGGAATAGTCTGAGGAGGATAGGTTTTAGTTCTTCCTTGAATGTTTGGTAAAACTCCCCTGTGAAGCTGTCTGGTCCCGGGCTTTTGTTTGCTGGGAGCTTTTTGGTGACTGCTTCAATTTCTTCCATAGTTATTGGACTATTGAGATTTTTAGATTCTTCCTGATTGACTTTTGGAATGTTGTATTTTTCTAGGAATTTGTCCATTTCCTCCAGGTTGTCTAGTTTGTTGGAGTAGAGTTGTCCATAGTAATTTTTAACAATCATTTGTATTTCTGTGGGGTCTGTTGTTATTTCGCCTCTATCATTTCTGATTTTGTTTATTTGGGTCCTCTCTCTTTGCTTCTTGGTGAGCCTGGCTAGAGGTTTGTAGATCTTGTTTATCCTTTCAAAGAACCAGCTCTTGGTTTCATTGATTTTCTGTATTGTTTTTTTGGTCTCTATGTCATTTATTTCTGCTCTAATCTTTATTATCTCCTTCCTTCTGCTCACTCTGGGGTTTTCTTGTTGCTCTCTTTGTAATTCTTTGAGATGTAGAGTTAGATGATTTACTACCATTTTTTCTTGTTTTTTGAGATAGGCCTGTAGAGCTATAAACTTCCCTCTCAGGACTGCTTTCATTGTGTCCCATAGGTTTTTGGATTGTTGTGTTTTCATTGTCATTAGTTTCCAGGATGTTTTTAATTTTTTCTTTGATCTCATTGGTAACCCAATCAATATTTAATAACATGCTATTCAGCTTCCAAGTGTTTGAGTATTTTGGGTTGTTTTTATTATAGTTTATTTCTAATATTATGCCATTGTGGTCTGAGAAGATGCTTGGTATGAATTCAATCTTCTTGAATTTGGGGAGACTTTGTTTGTGACCCAATATGTGGTCTATTTTTGAAGATGTCCAATGAGCACTTGAGAAGAATGTATATTCCCTGGCTTTGGGGTGAAGTGTTCTGAAGATGTCAATTAAGTCCATCTGAACTAGTGAGCCATTTAGGATTGCTGTTTCTTTGCTGATTATTTGTCTAGAGCAGCCGTGGGCAAACTATGGCCTGGGGGCCGGATCCGGCCTGTTTGAAATGAATAAAACTAAAAAAAAAAAAAAAGACCGTACCCTTTTATGTAATGATGTTTACTTTGAATTTATATTAGTTCAGACAAACACTCCATCCATGCTTTTGTTCTGGCCCTCTGGTCCAGTTTAAGAACCCATTGTGGCCCTCGAGTCAAAAAGTTTGCCCACCCCTGGTCTAGAGTATCTATCCAGTGATGTCAGTGGTGTATTAAAGTCCCCTACTATGATTGTATTGTTGTCAATATCTCCTTTGATATCTTCCAGGAGTTTTTTTATGTATTTGGGTGCTCCTGCATTGGGTGCATATATGATTACCAGGGTTATATCTTCTTGTTGTATTGATCCCTTTAGTATTATGAAGTGGCCTTCCTTATCGCTTGTTATGGCCTTCACTTTGAGGTCTATTTTGTCCGATATAAGTATTGCTACCCCAGCTTTCTTTTCATTTCCATTTGCCTGAAAGATATTTTTCCATCCCTTCACTTTCAGTCTGTGTGAGTCCCTTCTACTGAGGTGGGTCTCTTGTAGACAGCAGATGTATGGGTCATGTTTTTTTATCCATTCAGCCACTCGATGTCTTTGGTTGGAGCATTTAGTCCATTTACGTTTAAAGTTATTATTGAAAGGTATTTGTTCGTAGCCATTTCTTTTTTTGTGTGGCTGTTTTCTTTCTGAGCTTTTCATTTCTTCTTTTTACACCAGTCTCTTTAGCATTTCTTGCATTGCTGGCTTGGTGGTGATAAACCCCCTTAGTCATTTTTTGTCTGTGAAGCTTCTTATTTCGTTTATCAGTGTCCTGTAGTTTTCCACATTTAGGTTTTTTACCTCCTTAGTTAAGTTTATACCTAGATATCTTAATTTTTTTGGTGCGATGGTAAATGTGATTGCTTTTTTAGTCTCTCTTTCTGTAAGTTCTCTATTGATGTATAGAAATGCCATAGATTTCTTGGCGTTAATTTTGTATCCTGCTACATTGCCGGGCGGTCCCTTCCCCTCTCCATGGACCTCAGTACTTTTTCAAATTTCTGCCTGTTTCATCAATGTTCTGACAAGGAGTCTCAACAATACATCTCTGAACAATTGTGCAACAATTTCTGTGGGGGAACCTCGCAGGGGGAGCCCTGCCAGTGCAGGTGTGCCCTGGGGGGCTTTGGCAGGTCCTGCACACTGTTCTCCCAGAGGAGGGGCTTTCCCCTTCCTCCCCAGGGCACCTGCTGGGGTCTCTGCTGCCTCACTTTGTCCCCAGGACTGGTCCCCACCAACCCAGAAGCCTGATCTGGGTGGTGGGGCATCTCTGGCATGTAGAGGCCTGTGCACTGCCTCTCATGTTGGAAGTGCATGTGTTTGCCCTTTATCCCTTTAGAAAACACCAATCTTTGAGAGTTTTCTGCACCACAGGGCTGACACCTGGGCCTAGCGTTGTGTGGAATGCTTTCCAGCTTGTGGTTTTTCTTTCCAGATTTCTGCATTTTTCTAGTTATTTTGGGCACAGGAAGAGACAGCCATTGCCTGACTGGCTTCTGGCGCTGGGATCACACTTAGCACAGTGGTCTCTACCCTGAGACTATGCGCATGCTTACTGAAAGGGCTTTCTTTCCTCCATCTAATCTCTAACCCATCTACAAATTTTCTTTGTAATAGCAAAAATGTTATTTCAGATACGAACAGATAAACATGTGGGCTGACACAAAAAGCACTTATTGTGAGATTCCTTTTCTAGGGAACAGGTAAGGGGCAGAGACAGGAATCAGATCAGGGGCAGGAGGAGTGGGGAGTGAGTTCTGTTGCTGCAGGGTCTCCTTTTGGGATGATGGGACATCCTGCAACTAGGCAGTGGTGATGTACACAGAGCATCATGACTGTCCTGCCTGCCCAGGAATTTAAAATATTAACAATAACAATTAAAATATGAACAGTAACCATTTAAAGTATCTTTATTTATTACTTACAATGGATTATACAATGGAAAAATGAAGACTACAGAGAGAAATAAGAAATTAAGAAGACCGCAAATAAGAAAAATAAAAACATAACCCAAATCACACGATGGAGAACATATAAACTAAATAAATAAAAAATAAAAAGGAAATTATTAAGAAACCGTGAGGGTGAAACACGGTTTTCCCTTGGGACAGGGTGAGCACATTTAAAAAGCGGCCCTTGACCTGGGCCTCCACAGGCAGCTGCGCCTCCGAGGCTGCAACCAGCATGGGCTCCAGGGAGGCTTCTTCACCCCCGGGTGGTGGGTTCTCGGTTTCTTCTGGGGCCGACCCTGACTTGCCTGACTGGGCCGGTGCTGGAGTGCGGAGAGGAGAGAAGATCACCCACGTGCCTGTATTTCCATCTGTCGCCCAAAGACAGACACTGGGCACATTTCAGGACCCACCACAGGATGTGCTCCCACCCGCAGTCCAACAGACATGTGGTCTGAGGCCGGTCTTTGCTACTGGCCAGGCTCTGGGGGTGCTCTGGAAACAGTCCCTCCCCAGAAACTCGCCTGCACTCCCCCACCCATTTCTTCCCTACCCCCCCGCCCCCACCTCCTCACCCTTGGGCTCTGCCTCGATGGGCTCCAGCTCTCCCCTCCTGGTGTTGAGTATTGTCACCCTGGTTTGGAGACTGAGCGGCTTCGAGGTTAGAGGTTTGTGCAGCCTGGGCGGCTTCGGTGGAGGAAGCCTCCTCGATCCACCTACGGGCCCTGGGTCCCCAGGCCCCCCGGTGGCCACACTCTCTTCAGGCCTCTCCTGGCCCTCGGCGGTGTGGCCCACCGTCCAGTCAAGGGGCCAGGGGTCTTCCTCCACCACCAGATGCTGCACATCGACCTGGGTGGAGCTCTGCAATGACAGTGACCAGCAGCTGGTCAGGAGGCCTCAAGCCTGGCCCCAGTCCCTGCTGCTGCTTCTGCCCCCTGGACCTTCTGCTCCCGCATCAGGCCCAGCCCTGTGTCTGCACAGACCTCCACCCAGGGGAAATGAGAGTCACCTCCAGGGCTCAGGATAGACCTCGGCAGAGGGCGCCGCTCACACTCCACGTCCACCCAGCCAGCCTTGACCTGGGCTGCAAACATGACTTGTCCTGACCCCCAACCCAACCTGTTCCTATTCCAGGCAGGCCCTCCCCACGTGAACCGCCCTTCTACTGCCATCCACCAACACACACACATACACACACACACACACACACACACACACACACACACACGGAGGGGACAGGGCTGCTCAGGTGGGATCAGAGTGGTATCCTGGCCTGAAAAATGCCCTAAGCCTCCCGATGTTACCACCGCATCCCGCCGGGCAAAGGGCCACAGGCGTCGTCTGGGCTGGGCCCGGATCCAGCGGCGGGCACGTCTAAACACACTCTCATCGCTTCCTCCTTTGAGGGCTCGGCCTCGGCACACTGGGAGACAACACGAAAACATGGTGTCCTCTCCACTGTCTCTGTCCGAGTGAGAGGGGAAGGGGCAGTTATAGAATGTGGTGTGTGGTTACCATTGTTCTGTTTGGCCCCATCGTCAGGAAGTGAGGTCACTGCTCATGTCTGAGGAGATGCTCAGTGTAGGGGGCCCACAGGTGACCTCACTTCCTGGCGATGGGGCCAAACAGAACAATGGTAACCACGCACCACATTCTATAACTGCCCCTTCCCGCCTCACTCGGACAGAGACAGTGGAGAGGACACCATGTTTTCGTGTTGTCTCCCAGTGTGCCGAGGCCGAGCCCTCAAAGGAGGAAGCGATGAGAGTGTGTTTAGACGTGCCCGCCGCTGGATCTGGGCCCAGCCCAGACAACGCCTGTGGCCCTTTGCCCGGCGGGATGCGGTGGTAACATCGGGAGGCTTAGGGCATTTTTCAGGCCAGGCCACCACTCTGATCCCACCTGAGCAGCCCTGTCCCCTCCGGGGGTGTGTATGTGTGTGTGTGTGTGTGTGTGTGTGTGTTGGTGGATGGCAGTAGAAGGGCGGTTCACGTGGGGAGGGCCTGCCTGGAATAGGAACAGGTTGGGCTGGGGGGTCAGGACCAGTCATGTTTGCAGCCCAGGTCAAGGCTGGCTGTGTGGACGTGGAGTGTGAGCAGCGCCCTCTGCCGAGGTCTATCCTGAGCCCTGGAGGTGACTCTCATTTCCCCTGGGTGGAGGTCTGTGCAGACACAGGGCTGGGCCTGATGCGGGAGCAGAAGGTCCAGGGGGCAGAAGCAGCAGCAGGGACTGGGGCCAGGCTTGAGGCCTCCTGACCAGCTGCTGGTCACTGTCATTGCAGAGCTCCACCCAGGTCGATGTGCAGCATCTGGTGGTGGAGGAAGACCCCTGGCCCCTTGACTGGACGGTGGGCCACACCGCCGAGGGCCAGGAGAGGCCTGAAGAGAGTGTGGCCACTGGGGGGCCTGGGGACCCAGGGCCCGTAGGTGGATCGAGGAGGCTTCCTCCACCGAAGCCGCCCAGGCTGCACAAACCTCTAACCTCGAAGCCGCTCAGTCTCCAAACCAGGGTGGCAATACTCAACACCAGGAGGGGAGAGCTGGAGCCCATCGAGGCAGAGCCCAAGGGTGAGGAGGTGGGGGTGGGTGGTGTAGGGAAGAAATGGGTGGGGGAGTGCAGGCGAGTTTCTGGGGAGGGACTGTTTCCAGAGCACCCCCAGAGCCTGGCCAGTAGCAAAGACCGGCCTCAGACCACATGTCTGTTGGACTGCGGGTGGGAGCACATCCTGTGGTGGGTCCTGAAATGTGCCCAGTGTCTGTCTTTGGGCGACAGATGGAAATACAGGCACGTGGGTGATCTTCTCTCCTCTCCGCACTCCAGCACCGGCCCAGTCAGGCAAGTCAGGGTCGGCCCCAGAAGAAACCGAGAACCCACCACCCGGGGGTGAAGAAGCCTCCCTGGAGCCCATGCTGGTTGCAGCCTCGGAGGCGCAGCTGCCTGTGGAGGCCCAGGTCAAGGGCCGCTTTTTAAATGTGCTCACCCTGTCCCAAGGGAAAACCGTGTTTCACCCTCACGGTTTCTTAATAATTTCCTTTTTATTTTTTATTTATTTAGTTTATATGTTCTCCATCGTGTGATTTGGGTTATGTTTTTATTTTTCTTATTTGCGGTCTTCTTAATTTCTTATTTCTCTCTGTAGTCTTCATTTTTCCATTGTATAATCCATTGTAAGTAATAAATAAAGATACTTTAAATGGTTACTGTTCATATTTTAATTGTTATTGTTAATATTTTAAATTCCTGGGCAGGCAGGACAGTCATGATGCTCTGTGTACATCACCACTGCCTAGTTGCAGGATGTCCCATCATCCCAAAAGGAGACCCTGCAGCAACAGAACTCACTCCCCACTCCTCCTGCCCCTGATCTGATTCCTGTCTCTGCCCCTTACCTGTTCCCTAGAAAAGGAATCTCACAATAAGTGCTTTTTGTGTCAGCCCACATGTTTATCTGTTCGTATCTGAAATAACATTTTTGCTATTACAAGGAAAATTTGTAGATGGGTTAGAGATTAGATGGAGGAAAGAAAGCCCTTTCAGTAAGCATGCGCATAGTCTCAGGGTAGAGACCACTGTGCTAAGTGTGATCCCAGCGCCAGAAGCCAGTCAGGCAATGGCTGTCTCTTCCTGTGCCCAAAATAACTAGAAAAATGCAGAAATCTGGAAAGAAAAACCACAAGCTGGAAAGCATTCCACACAACGCTAGGCCCAGGTGTCAGCCCTGTGGTGCAGAAAACTCTCAAAGATTGGTGTTTTCTAAAGGGATAAAGGGCAAACACATGCACTTCCAACATGAGAGGCAGTGCACAGGCCTCTACATGCCAGAGATGCCCCACCACCCAGATCAGGCTTCTGGGTTGGTGGGGACCAGTCCTGGGGACAAAGTGAGGCAGCAGAGACCCCAGCAGATGCCCTGGGGAGGAAGGGGAAAGCCCCTCCTCTGGGAGAACAGTGTGCAGGACCTGCCAAAGCCCCACAGTGCACAGCTGCACTGGCTGGGCTCCCCCTAGGAGGTCCCCCCACAGACACAATTGTTCAGAGGTGTATTTTTGAGACTCCCTGTCAGAGCACTGATGAAATAGGTGGGAACTAGAAAAAGCACTGAGGTCCATGGAGAGGGGATGGGACCACCAATCTTGGTCCACGTGGACAAGGGAAGCTGAGCAGGTGCTCAATTCAGTGCAGGGGTCTCTACGTGTCAACATATGAAGACTTCAGGGGTCCTCTCACATGAGACACATGGACCAACCATCTGCATTGAGATCCCACTCACTAAACCATTTATATCTAACTAGAGGCCCGGTGCACAAAAATTTGTGCACTCAGGGGGGAGGAGAGGGTCCCTCAGCCCGGCCTGTGCCCTCTCACAGTCTGGGACCCCTCTGGAGATAACGACCTGCTGGTTTAGGCCTGCTCCCAGGTGGCAGAGGGCAGGCCCAATCCCTAGGTGCAGCCCCTGTTCAGGCTCAGAGCAGGGCTGATTGGGGAGTTGGGGCACCGCCCCCTGTTATGCACAGAGCAGGGTGGATCAGGAGATTGCAATGCCACCCTCAGTCATGCTCAGGGTAGGGCTGATTGGGGGGTTGGGGCACCGCCCCCTGTCACACTCAAGGCAGGTTCAATGGGGAGGTTGCGGCACCACCCCCTGTCACGCACAGAGCAGGGCCAATCAGGGGGTTGGGCGCTGACCCCTGTCACTCACAGAGCAGGGCCCATCAGGGGGGTTGGGGCTCTGTACCCCGTCACGTACAGAGCAGGGCCCATCAGGGGATTGGGGAGCTCCCCCCTATCATGCAGAGAGCAGGGCCGATCAGGGGGTTGAGGATCTCCCCCTGTCACTCACAGAGTAGGGCAGATAGGGGAGTTGGGGCACTGCCCCCTGTCACACACAGAGCAGGGCGGATCAGGGGCTTGGGGCCCTGCACCCTGTCACACTCAGGGCAGGGCCGATGGGGAGGTTATGGCTCTACCCCGTCACACACAGATCAGGGCCCATGTGGGGTGGGGCGGTTGGGGCGCTGCCCTCTATCACCCACAAATCAGGGCAGATCAGGGGGTTGAGGCGCCGCCACTGTCACACTCAGGGCAGGGCCGATAGGGAGGTTATGGCTCTACCCTGTCACACACAGACCAGGGCCCGTGGGGGGGGGGGGGGTTGGGGCACCGCACCCTGTCACACACAGAGCCGCAGGGCGATCAGGGGGTTTGGGCGCTGCCCCCTGTCACGCTGATCCCGGTGCCTGGAGGCCTCGTGGCTCCACTGATCCCGGTGCTGGAAGGCATATTACTCTTTTACTCTATAGGATAGAGGCCTGGTGCATGGGTGGGGGCCGGCAGGGTTACCCTGAAGGGTGTCCTGGATTAGGGTGGGGTCCCCACTGGGGTGCCTGGCCAGCCTGGGTGAGGGGATGATGGCTGTTTGCAGCTGGTCACACACCCTTCAGGGTGGGGGTCCCCACTGGGGTGCCTTGCCAGTCTGGGTGAGTGGCTGATGGGTGTTTTCAGGCTGGCGGGTGACTGAAGCTCCCAAATGCTCCTTTTTTTCTTTTCTTTTTTTTTTTCTGGGCCAGCTTTAGCTCTGGCTCCAGCTCTGAGGCCTCCGCTGCTGAAAGCAGGTATCTGGTTTGTTTGGGTTCTATAATGGAAACACTGTATCAACTCCAGCTCTGAGTTCCTGGCTGGCTAAAGGCAGGTTTCTGGGGTTTTGTTTAGCTTCTATATTTGTAACATGTTTCAAACTGCAAGCTCAGCGGCCGGCAGCAGCAGGCGGGGAACGTTGGAGTCCTCCATCACTGAAGCAAACAAGCCTCATGTTAACTTCAAGCTGCCTGGCTGCCAGCCGCCATCTTGGCTGGAAGTTAATTTGCATATCGCCCTGATTAGCCAATGGGAAGGGTAGCGGACCTACGGCTAATTACCATGTTTCTCTTTTATTAGATAGGATTTCAACAGACAGACATGCATATGTGTATATGACTCTGCCTCTGACAGACATGAGAGAGGCAGAAGTGAGAGGTACCCACCAGGCCACAAGTGATTGTCAAGTTACCTCTGGGGTGGGACTTCCAAATCTATCTACTTCTTGAGTAGATTGTTTTGTGTAATGCATGTATGAGATTGATAGTTATAATATCACTGTCATATGTTCAATGTCGTCCATGTATCACTCATCAATGGAATAAAGTAGACTATTTAGTTTTTAAAATTTTAAAGTCTCTGATGATGGGGAAACAGTAGAAAGTTCAGAGGAGGACATTTTCATGGTCATCAGTCTTCTCACCGATTTGCACATGATCCACAGATTCTGGGAAAGTGTTCTCAAGACAGGAAATGGCAAAGAACTGGTATCCAAATATATTTTTTAAAAAAACAACTCTTAATTCTCAACAATTAGGAAATAAAAAAATTTTAAATGGGCATAAAATCTGGACAGTCACCTCACGACAGAAGATACACAGATGGTAGGGGATGCATGATGGCTAGGAGTAGATGGAAGGTATACTCATCTCCTCCCAGGACCAAAGGTGAATTACAGTTAAATGATAGAACAAGCAACATGAACAATCAAATGAAGACTAGTTGGACATAAGCCTTATAACCAAGGGTTAAGACAAAGCCAAACCGAGGGTGGTAGGAAAGAGACCTGAAATGGACTGGCCTCACACCCTTGTGTGGCAGTAGAGGACCTTCAGGAATATTTCAGTTGCAAAGGTAGCCCCTGAGGAATGAGGTGTCTCAATCCCTCACTGGGCTCCTCATTCCAGAGCACCAGACCTGGGAAGAGGCAGCGGCATAACAACTGCCTGTAAGAATCAGTGGTGATTTCTTATTTGTATCTTCTTCCATTTCTTACTTGTTTTTCTTATAATTACCCAAGTATGGGTCTTTTTTTTAAAAAAAAATTATTTTATTTCTTAAAGTATTACAAAGAGTATTACATATGTCTCCTCCCTCGATCCCTGATATTCCCCCAGCCTCCCCTACCCCCCAGTGTCTTGTGTCCATTGGTTATGCTTATATGCATGCATACAAATCCTTTGGTTGATCTCTTACCCCCCACCCCCCTTACCCTCCCTGGCCTTCTGCTGTAGTTTGACAGTCTGTTTGATGCTGTTCTGCCTCTGTATCTATTTTTGTTCATCAGTTTATAATGGTCTTTATTATCCATAAATAACTGAGATCATGTGGTATTTATCTTTCTCTGACTGGCTTACTTCACTTACCATAATGCTCTCTAGTTCCATCCCAGCTGTTGCAAATGGTAAGAATTCCTTCTTTTTTACCGCAGCATAGTATTCCATTGTGTAGATATACCACAATTTTCTAATCCACTCATCTGCTGATGGGCACGTAGGCTATTTCCAAATCTTTGCTAAGATAAATTGTGCTGCTATGAATGTAGGGATGCACATATCCTTTCTGATTGGTGTTTCTGGTTTCTTGGGATATAGTCCTATAAGTGGGATCACTGGGTCAAATGGGAGTTCCATTTTTAACTTTTTGAGGAAACTCCATACTGTCTTCCATAGTGGCAGCATCTGTCTGCTTTCCCACCAGCAGTGCACGAATGTTCCGTTTTCTACACATCCTCTCCAGCACTTGTCGTTTGTTGATTTCATGATGATAGACATTCTGACAGGTGTGAGATGGTACTTCATTGTTTTGATTTGTTTCTCTTGGATGATTAGTGACTTTGAGCATGTTTTCATATGTCTCTTGGCTATCTGAATGTCCTCATTTGAAAAGTGTCTCTTTAGGTTCTTTGCCCATTTTTTGATTGGATTGTTTATCTTCCATTTATTAAGTTGTATGAGTTCCCTATAAATGTTGGAGATTAAACTCTTATTGGTGATAACATTGGAAAATAGGTTCTCCCATGTAGTGGGATTTCTTGTTGTTTTGTTGATGGTTTCTTTTGCTGTGCAGAAGCTTTTTATTTTGATGAAGTGCCATTGGTTTATTTTCTCTTTAGTTTACAATGCCCTAGGACAGGGGTCCTCAAACTACGGCCCGTGGGCCACATGCAAATACAAATATTGTATTTGTTACCATTTTGTTTTTTTACTTGAAAATATGATATTTGCAGTGTGCATAGGAATTTATTCATAGTTTTTTTTAAACTATAGTCTGGCCCGCCAATGGTCTGAGGGACAGTGAACTGGCCCCCTGTTTAAAAAGTTTGAGGACCCCTGTACTAGGAGCTGTATTGGTGATGAAACTGCTCTGGCATATGTCTGAGATTTTGTTGACTTTGGATTCCTCTAGTATTTCTATGGTTTCCAGTCTTACATTTAAGTCATTTATCCATTTTGAGTTTATATTGTGTTTGGTGTAAGTTGGTGGTCTAGTTACATTTTTCTTGCATGTACCTGTCCAATTTTCCCAACACCATTTATTGAAGAGACTGTCTTGACTCCATTGTAGGCTCTTGCCTCCTTTGTCAAATATTAATTGAGCATATTGGTTCGGGTTGATTTCTGTGTTCTCTATTCTATTCCATTGATCTATATGTCTGTTCTAGTGCCAGTGCCAGGCAGTTTTGAGAACAGTGGCTTTGTAATACAACTTGACATCTGGTATTGAGATCCCACCTACTTTGTTCTTCTTTCTCAGGATCACTGCAGTTATTCGGGGTCGATTTTTATTCCAGATGAATTTTTGGAGAGTTCATTCTAGGTCTGTGAAATATGCCATTGGTATTTTAATGGGAAGTGCATTGAATTTATAGATTGCTTTGGGTAGTATGGACATTTTAATGATGTTGATTCAACCAATCCATGAACATAGTATGTTCTTCCATCTGTTTATGCCTTCCTTTATTTCTTTTTTCAGTGTCCTCTAGTTTTCTGAGTAGAAGTCTTTTACCTCTTTAGTTAAGTTTATTCCTAGTTATCTTAATTTTTTTGTGTGTGATAGAAAATGTGATTATTTTTTAGTCTCTCTTTCAGTAAGTTCTCTATTGGTGTATAGAAATGCCATAGATATCTTCGAATTAATTTTGTATCCTGCTGCATTGCCAAATTCATTTATTAAGTCTAATAGTTTTTTGATGGAGTCTCTAGGGTTTTTTTTTTACGTATAATATCATGTCATCTGCGAATAAGGATAGTTTACTTCTTCTTTTCCAATTTGGATGCTTTTTATTTCTTCTTCTTGTCTAATCACAATGGCCAATACTTCCAGTACTATATCGAACAGCAGTGGTGAGAGTGGGCATCCCTGTCTTGTTCCTTTTCTTAAGGGAAATGGTTTTAGTTTTTGCCCATTGAGTGTGATGTTGGCTGTGGCTTTGTCATATATGGCTTTTTATTATGTTGAGTTATGATCCTTCTATTACCACCTTGCTGAGTGTTTTTATCAAAAATGGGTGTTGGAATTTGTCAAATGCTTTTTCTGCATCAATTGATATGACTATGTGGTGTTTTTTTTTTCAATTTGTTTATGTGATATATCACATTTATTGTTTTTCAGATATTGTACCATCCTTGATCCCTGGGATAAATCCTACTTGGTCGTGGTGTATGATCTTTCTGATGTACTACTGGATCCAATTTGCTAAGATTTTGTTGAGGATTTTGGCATCTATGCTCATGAGGGATATTGGCCTGTAATTCTCTTTCATTGTGTTGTCTTTATCTGGTTTTGGTATTAGGGTGATGCTGGCTTCATAGAATGAGCTTGGAAGTGTTCCTTCCTCTTGAATTTTTTGGAATAGTCTGAGGAGGATAGGTTTTAGTTCTTCCTTGAATGTTTGGTAAAACTCCCCTGTGAAGCCGTATGGTCCCGGGCTTTTGTTTGCTGGGAGCTTTTTGGTGACTGCTTCAATTTCTTCCATAGTTATTGGACTATTGAGATTTTTAGATTCTTCCTGATTGACTTTTTGAATGTTGTATTTTTCTAGGAATTTGTCCATTTCCTCCAGGTTGTCCAGTTTGTTGGAGTAATGTTGTCCATAGTAATTTTTAACAATCATTTGTATTTCTGTGGGGTCGGTTGTTATTTCGCCTCTATCATTTCTGATTTTGTTTTTTTGGGTCCTCTCTCTTTGCTTCTTGGTGAGCCTGGCTAGAGGTTTGTCGATCTTGTTTATCCTTTCAAAGAACCAGCTCTTGGTTTCATTGATCTTTTGTATTTTTTTTTTATCTCTATGTCATTTATTTCTGCTCTAATCTTTATTATCTCCTTCCTTCTGCTCACTCTGGGGTTTTCTTGTTGCTCTTTTTCTAATACTTTAAGTTGTAGAGTTAGCTGATTTACTTCCATTTTTTCTTGTTTTTTGAGGTAGTCCTGTAGAGCTATAAACTTCCCCCTCAGGACTGCTTTCATTGTGTCCCATAGGTTTTTGGATTGTTGTGTTTTCATTGTCATTAGTTTCCAGGATGTTTTTAATTTCTTCTTTGATCTCATTGGTAACCCAATCAATATTTAATAACATGCTATTCAGCTTCCAAGTGTTTGAGTATTTTGGGTTGTTTTTATTGTAGTTTATTTCTAATATTATGCCATTGTGGTCTGAGAAGATGCTTGGTATGAATTCAATCTTCTTGAATTTGGGGAGACTTTGTTTGTGACCCAATATGTGGTCTATTTTTGAAAATGTCCCATGTGCACTTGAGAAGAACATATGTTCCACAGCGTTGGGGTGAAATGTTCTGAAGATGTCAATTAACACATTGTATACGGGAATCGTATTTATGTGTTTTATGTATTTATACGTTCTACCAGTGTAGTAGAACGCGGGACATGTATTAATACATTTTTTATAGACTAGCAGTAGAATGCGGGTAACGTATAAATACGTAAACTAAAGTTATCATAATTTTATTGAACGTTGCCATTTGCCCAAAAAATTAGCAAAAATGGCCCATGCCACCTGTTAGCGTGTGATAAAAACTACCCACAAACAATATGTTAAGTCCATCTGATTTAGTGAGTCAGTTAGGATTGCTATTTCTTTGTTGATTTTTTGTCTAGTGGATTTATCCAGTGATGTCAGTGGTGTATTAAAGTCCCCTATTATGATTGTATTGTTGTCAATCTCTCCCTTAATATTTTCCAGAAGTTTTTTTTTATGTATTTGGGTGCTCCTGCATTGGGTGCATATATGTTTATCAGGGTTATATCCTCTTATTGTATCGATCCCTTTATTATTATGAAGTGGTCTTCCTTATCTCTTGTTATGGCCTTCATTTTGATGTCTATTTTGTCTGATATAAGTATTGCTACTCCAGCCGTTTTTTTTTTGTTGTTGTTGTTTTTTTCATTTCCTTTTGCCTGAAAGATATTTTTCCATCCCTTCACTTTCAGTCTGTGTGAGTCCCTTGTTCTGAGGTGGCTCTCTTGTAGACAGCATATATATGGATCATGTTTTTTATCCATTCAGCCACTTGATACTTTTGATTGAGCATTTAGTCCATTTACGTTTAAAGTTATTATTGAAAGGTACTTGTTTGTAGCCATTTTTATTTTATTGTGCCTGTTTTCCTTCTTACCTTTTTATTTCATTTTTTTACAGCATTCCCTTTAGCATTTCTTGCATTGCTGGATTGGTAGTGATAAACTCCCTTAGCCTTTTTTTGGTCTGCGAATCTCCTGTTTTCCCCTTCAATTTTGATTGATAGTCCTGCTGTATAGAGTATTCTTGGATTCAGTCCCTTGATTTGCAATCACTTTGTATATCTCCTTCCATTCCCTTCTAGCTTGATGTGTTTTTGTTGAGAAATCATTTGATAAACTGATGGGGGATCCTTTGTAGGTAACTCTCTGTCTCTCTCTTGCAGCCTTTAAGATTCTCTCCTTGTCGTTAACATTTGCCATTGTAATTATGGCATGTCTTGGTGTGGGTCTTTTGGGATTCACCTTGCTTGGGACTCTCTGTACTTGTATAACTTTTTTCTTCCCCATATCAGGGAAGTTTGCTGTCATTATTTCTTCAAATAAATTTTCTAATCCTTGCTTCTCTTCTTGTCCTTCTGGCAGCCCTATTATACATATTTTATTTTGTTTTTCATTGTCCCAAAGCTCCCTTAGGCTCTCCTCCTTATTTTTAATTTTTTTTTCTCTAGTTGCTGTTCAGATTGGGCTTGTTTCTGTACTTTACCTTCTAACTCACTAATTCGGTCCTCTGCTTCTTCTAGTCTACTGTTGAAGTTCCCATGGTGTTTTTGATTTTAGCTATATCATTTTTCATTTCTTTCTGATTTTTGCATAGGTTGTTGATTTTCTCGTCCATCCGTTGTATGAACTGTATGACCATTACTCTGAATTCTTTTTCTGTCATATTGCGTGCTTCTATTTCACTTATTTCCTTTCTTGGTGATTCCTCCTTTTCTTTCCTCTTGGGATTGTTTCATTGTCTCCCCATTCTGACTATCACCAGAAAGTTCAAATGTCAAGTTGCAGGAGCCTGGGCCATATGCAATGGGAGTTTTTCACCCCCAAGTGTCACTGAAGAACTCTGACATCAAGATGTGCAGCTTCTGTGGGTTGGTAGGAGCCATGCTCACCCCGGGTCAGAGTCTCAGGCACTTAGTGTGGCCACGTGTGCTCACCTAGAATCAGGGACCCTGCCTGCACCACGCTGAAACAGAGAACATGGTGGGGTGTGCCACCAATCAAAGTTTCCTAGTGCATGTCAGGAGTCAGAGGCTCCCTATGTCCACGCCAAGAATCGAGTATCAGAATCTCGGTTGATTGGTGTTATCTCACACAGAGAATCAGGTTCCCTATGTGTGCATGCGCCAAGAATTGGAGTCGCTGGCTCCTAGTGTGAATGTATTAGAATCAGGGATCCCAGGTGCATGCAGTGAGAAACAGAGTCTAGTCACTGGTGCTCATTGCTGCCTCTTGTGTGGAGATTCAGGGTCCCTGATCTACTTTGGAGACCAGGTTGCACAGTTGCACTGTGTTGGCAGGAGGTCCACTCCTGCCCTGTGGAAAACAGCCTTCTGTGTGTGCTTGCCCTGAATCAAAGTCAGGTCGCACTGCCGCTCAGTGTGGATGTGGGGACTGTTCACTCGGGAGTGCACTGCAGGAAGCAGACTCCCCGTGTCCATGCACCCAGGTCAAATTCAGTGCTTCCCCCCTGCGTGGGCACAGTGTCTGGTTGCAGGGAACACACTCCCTGAGTTCACACGTTCAGGTTCAAATTCAGTACAGTCTCCCTGTTTGGGTTCCAGGTCTGGTCCTGAGAAGCAAACTCACTGCGTTCGTGCCCCCAGGCTCAAATTCAGCACACTCTCCCTGCCTGGGCGTGGAGTCTGGGTGAGGGCAACAAACTCCCTGGGTTCGCACGTCCAAGTTCAAATTCAGCGCAGCTTCTCTGCTAGGGTGCAGGGTCTGGTCATGGGAAACAAACTCCCTGGGTCTGCACCCCCAGGCCCAAAATTAGCACTGTTTCCACACGTGGGCACAGGACCCAGTCGTAGAAATCAGCCTCCCCACAAATGCACAGCCCAGGCCCAAACTCAGCACAGTCTCCCCACCTGGGCACAGAGCCCAGTTGCAGGAAATAAATTCCCCGAGTTCACACATCCAGACTCAAACTCAGCACTGTCTCCCTGCCCTGCATGGGCGCAGGTTCTGGTCCCAGAAAACAGTCTCCCCAAGGCTGCCCACCCAGGCTCAAGTTCAGAACAGTCTCCCCACCCGTGAAGCCTGGTCGTGGGAAACAAACTTCCTGTGTCGAACACCAAGACTCAAAATCAGGCAGAGCTGTTGTTGCTGAATGTGTGCAGAAAACCCTATTTGCAGCCTGGGTCTGGCAGTTCCTATGCTACTGCTGCTGGGGCGGTGGGGGAGGGGGATTGGCTTTGTGACTCACAGAAATCTGCAGCCAGGTTGCCTGGAGTCTTGGTGTTCCTGGGTCTGCAGCTGTGGTCACAGGTCTTCTACCAGAGCAGCTGGTAGGGTTCAGGTTTGTTACCAAGACTAGACTGGGTGGTGGTGAGGTTGAGACGGCCCCGGTGAGCTTGCAACGGCCCTGGTGAGGTTGAAACGGTCCCTGTGAGGTTGAGGCAGCTCCTATGAGGCTGAGGGGGTCCCTGTGAGGCTGGAACAGCTCCTGTGATGCTGAGATGGCCCCTGTGAAACTTAGACGGCCCCTGGGAAGCTGAGAAAAATACCACACAAACTCACTCATTTATGGATAATAAGGATCATTATAGACTGATGAACAGAAATGGATACAGAGGCAGAGCAGCATTGAGCAGAATGTCAAACTACAGTGGGAACCCTGGCGAGGGTTGGGGGGGGGGTAGGAGATCAACCAAAGGATTTATATGCATGCATATGAGAATAACTAATGGACACAAGACACTGGGGGGAAGCTCGGGGAATGTCAAGGGGTGGGGGGAAGAAGACATGTGTAATACTCTTTGTAATACTTTAAGAAATAAAAAAAAATAGGTTTTCTATTCTTTGCTCCTTCTTGTCCTTCTGAAACCCCTATTACATGGATGTTGCTTTGTTTCAGCTTGTCCCCAAACTCCCTTAAACTCTCCTCCTGTTTTTAATTTTTTTTTTTTTGTAATTGCTGATTGTGTTGGGTGTTATATTTGACCCTGTCTTCTCACTGATTGCTCCTCTCTTCTAGTCTACTGTTGAAACCTTCCATTGTGTCCTTTATTGCAACTATGTTATTCTTCATTTCCTTTTCAGTCCTACATGGTGAATTTCTAATCCAGATGGTTGAGCATCTTTATAACCATTATTCTGAATTATTTCTCTGATATATTGCTTGCCTCTATTTCATTTAGTTCCTTTTCTGATGATTCCTCCTTTTCTTTCCTTTGGTGATTGTTTTTTTGTCGCCCCAATTTTTCTCTCTATTTCTGGCCTTAGTCACTGCTTGGGTCCCAAGAGGTTGAAGCCCCTACTGGTCCAATGGTCCTGGACTATTAGCCCAGAGGCTGGGTCTGTATTGAATTTCATGCCTTTAATGTCTATGCTTTGAGTTGTACCCACTTCTCCCACAGATTTGGTCCCTCAGTGGTCCACTTCAGATGCTCGGGGTGGAGGTGGTGTGTGCACAGTTCCTCACAGAAATATAAATATTGAATAATTTCATTTATACATTGAATCTGAAAAGCACTCAAACTCATTGAAACAGAGATCAGATTTGTATTTTCCATGGGTGGAGATTGGGGGTAAGAGAATCAGGAAAAGGTGGTCAAATGGTACAAACTTCTAATTATAAGATAAATATTTAAAAGTTGTTAGATATTAGATATTAATAATTTTCATTACCAGGAAGAGAAAAATATGATTATGTGAGGTGATGGATGTTAACTAATCCTATTGTGGTAATACTTTTACTATATATATATATATATATATATATATATATATATATATATACACTTTAAACTTTTATATTATATGTCAACTCTATCTCAAAACTGAAGAAACTATCATAAAATAAAGTTTCATAGTTTTCTTTAATAAAGATGTCTCATATTTTTAAACTAATTTTCATTGAGGTAATACTGATTTTTAACATTATACAGTCTTGTGCCACTTAATGACTAGGATAAATTCTGAGAAATGAGTTGTCATTGTGAGAACATCATAGAGTGCATTTACACACAAACCTAGATCATGCAGCCTACTACACACCTGGGATACAGGGTATAGCCCATTGCTCCTGGGCCATGAGCCTGTATAGCATGTTCCTATACAAACAACAGAAGAGTAAATCAAGCCTAAGAATGTGATATCATCAAGATATGTAGTAAACAGGAGATGTATGAGGCTGCTGCCTGTGTAACAAGGTGTGGGAGAGGAAAAATACTTTTCCTTCTACCCTTATAAGTTCTTCTGGCCTAATAATTTGGTTTTCTCCTGCATATATGTCTCATGTCAATTTAATTAACTTTACTAACATGTATACCTCCTATATACATGGAAAAGACCTAAGAAAACTGAGCAACTCTCCAATAAGTTGGAAGCTATTACCTTGAACACATTCAGGTAGATACAAAGACTTCATTGGAGATGGAGAGTCAGTAATGAAGGTTACCTGTAAAAGCACAGCAAAGGAGGGTGATTGTTATGCAGATTAAAGCCCAAGATTTCTCTTTATAATAATCTCTAGAGAGTCATCCTCCTCTTCCTAGTACAGTGAGGATAACACATTTAAAAATGAAAATTTCCATTATAAATGTAAATGTCCTTTACCAAGAATAACTTCTACTTGGTTTTCAGATGTCCTTTATTTATCCCAAAATAATACCCCCAAAGAGGTATATTTTCAGGTGGCAAACTATTCCCCCTGTTATTGAATATTTTTATAGTTTTCTACCTCTCAGTCAAGATATCAGGTTTTCTCTTCACTCATTGACTCATTTAAAGAAACAAAATATATTGAACTTGTAATCACTGATTCATTCACTTATTCAAGTAGGAACTTTTGAGTGTCTATTATACTTTATACACTGCTCCTTTTAGCTAGTTGCTTGGAATACAAAATGAATAACTTGTTTCATCATAGAGATATTAGTCACAGCAGTTGGCCTAATTCTGACTTGAGTGATTCCATTTTCATATGCTAAATCTTTCATCTCAGTCAAGAAACTGATTACACATGACAAATTCATTTTTGCTGTTTGCAGCTAAGCTTCTGTTTTGCACCACCTTAGAGATGTATCTACTTCAGAGAAGATAAACTGATGTGAGCTCTTTGTAGGTGTTCAAATATTAAACAACTCCTAAGTTAACTCGTGATTTAATATGGTGACTTGTAGGTCCCTTGGGTTTTCAGGACTTTGTTGTTAAAATGAAATATTTTGCATATTAAAGCAAATGCAAAATTCCAACTTCTTTCACCTTCCAGAGGACATCAAAATCTAAATTTATTTGTGATTATGCAGAAGGTATTTAAGTAAGTTCATCAGCCTGTTATACTTAACATTTAGTTGAATCCTTTATTATTATAATAAGAATAGTCTTATCAAAATATGTGGAGAATTGCATTTTATACTTACAAAAAAAGGTAGCTTCAATCATCTCATGAATTCTTCTTGGCTATTTTTAAGAAAAGGAGGTTACACAGGACCTATGATTATACTTATAAACATAAAACACCAGACTGTGAAAGTTAAATACTGAGTTGTTGCAGTTTTGTTGAATATATTTATTCAATAAAAGGATCATGACATGTATCTTCAGAGAAACAAAAACCCTGATATTTCATTTCAATTGTGATCAACCTTCAATGAAAGAATAAAATAAGTGTCATGAATATTTTTCATTAGAATTTCAGGCAAGAAGATGATGCAGTGGAAGCAGACTTTTTAGATTTTTACAAATACCCATATAAAAACAAACAGAACAATTGGATAGGAAAAAAAAATGTGTGGTCAGTATTTACAATAAAAATAGGTGCCAAAGATCCACCCAAGCCCCAAAATACAAGCAGGTGTAAATAAATTATTAAGACCTAGATGGTCTGGTTGTTATTTAGGCTTGTGTGGAAAACATCAGAGGGAAGTAACAAGACTTTTAAAAAACTTGAGAACAGAAGAATCTCAAAAATCCAACAGGTTTTTCTTGGAAAGCGCAGCAGCAAAAAAGCACAAGATTTATATGGGAAAGTAAAATAGATTATTATGATATATCTAAGACGTATACATCTTATGCAACAGTGAAATGGAGTAACATTAAAGTACTCAGGAAAAGATGTGAACTGAGCTTTCCCTTTTCAGCACAATTGATGACTGCTAAACCCTGTATGGTTTTTGCCTACTTACTGCATTCTTCAGTGCACACCAGATGCCTATGTAAATCCCAATTGCACTGAAAAGTCCAGGTACCTAAAAATGCTAATTAATATCATAAAAACATATGAAGGTAGAGTAAAATGCACTGGTAATGTTAAATACATGGTTAAAGTCAGATTTTCTAAGATGGTAACTGTGGTGCATAATTCATTTATAATTCTAGTATAAAAGTTAAAAACAAAACATTTACTTATATAAAAACCATGGGTGGTGTTCATCACAAGCACAACCGCAGCTACCAAGCAGAAGGAAGTCAGTCCTGCAGGGGTTGCTTGGCAATGGCTGTGCCCTTCACTAAGCTCTTTCCCAGAGCTGTTTCCTGTAAGGGCGGGGTTTGAGGCAGGAACCTGCCCTGGGAGCGTGGAGGCATATCTTTCTAAAGCAGTGGTTGGCAAACTCATTAGTCAACAGAGCCAAATATCAACAGTACAACGATTGACATTTCTTTTGAGAGCCAAAATTTTTAAACTTATAGGTAGGTACATTGTTATTAACTTAATTAGGGTACTCCTAAAGCTTAGGAAGAGCCACACTAAGGGGCCAATGAGCCGCATGTGGCTCGCGAGCCGCAGTTTGCCAACCACGGTTCTAAAGTGTGCCACACCAGCACAGCCAGGGGTGAACCTGAGTGGGGGAGGCTGAAAGGCTTAGAAAATACAGACAATAGAATGGAAGCCAGGTCTTGGTGGGACACTGCTTTTCTGAGAGACAGCGACCACACCCACAGCCATGCCTTTTTTTTTAATAGCAGATGCTACGAGGCAAAGTAAGGGTGTGACCAAGATGTTTACAACATTCTCCTGGGTTTCAATCCTACTCAACTACATGCACCTGAACTCTATCAAGCCTACATCACTCAGGCACATGGGGCCACATGTTCAGACCATAGGTTCAAGCTTACAACTACAGCTGTTGGCTATAATTGTGCTGGGAGGGCCCTGCCCTCCAAGCTGGGACTTGCACGTGGCAATGAGAGGACTGTGCCCTCTCATCAGTCCAAGGCTTTAACCTGTCCAAAACACTGTAGTGGCTCCCCACAATAAAGTTTTAATTCTGTTTCTTTGTTACTGATGTTGTGGCCCTACCCCATGACAAAGAAACAATTTCTGGAGGATGAGGCCCAGGAATCAGGATTTTAAAAAGATTCCCAGGTGATTCTAATGTGCAGCCAAGGTTGAGAACCACTGCTTTAGATAATATTAAAAATATATCTAAACGTGCAATTCTTTGTCCAAAACATGAGCATATTCAAAAAGTAAATGAAGAAAATTTGGATATACTCATAGGAAATTTTCACACATATTTGAGTGATGATTCCATTGATTTCACAGATGATGCTGAAAGGGGAAATTTTCCCATCAAATTTCTTAATAGTATTACTCCTTCAGGAATGCCGTATCATAAATTAAAATTGAAAGTGGGTGCAATCATCATGCTATTGAGAAATCGCAATAGTAAATAGGGTCTTTGTAATGTTACCAGATTTATTATCAAAATATTACCACTTAACATTATCGAAGCTGAAGTATTAACAGGATCTGCAGAGGGAGAGGTTGTTCTGATTCCAAGAATTAATTTGTCCCCATCTGACACTGGCCTCCCATTTAAATTGATTTGATGACAGTTTCCCTCAATGCCAGCATTTGTCATGACTATTGATAAATCACAAGGACAAACTCTAGACAAAGTAAGCATATTCCTACCTGAACCTGTTTTTGCACATGGTCAGTTATATGTTACTTTATCTCGAGTTTGAAGAGCATGTGATGTTACAGTTAAAGTTCTAAGTACTTCATCACAAAGGAAATTAGTCAAGCACTCTGAAAGTGTTTTCACTCTTACTGTGGTATACAGGGAGATAATAGAATATGTTTAATCACTTTATCAGTCATTGTTTGCATCACTGTTTTTATATCATGTTTTTATTGTTTTCATATCATTTTTTGTTTTTATATGATGCCTCTGTTGTTATATCCTTTTGTAACTGTTTATTAATAAATTTATATATTATTTTTATATACATTTTACTAATTTCCTTTAATCTCTCACACTTCTATTATAGAGAAAGGGCAAATAGCAATATTAAAATATCTCTGCTAATTAATTCCCTTTATTTTTAAAATATATTTTATTGATTTTTTACAGAGAGGAAGGGATAGGCATAGAGAATTAGAAACATCAATCAGCTGCCTTCTGCACACTCCCCACTGGGGATGTGCCCGCAACCAAGATACATGCCCTTGACAGGAATCGAACCCGGGACCCTTGAGTCTGCAGGCCGATGCTCTATCTACTGAGCCAAACCGGTTAGGGCAATTAATTCCCTTTTAATGTGCATGAAATTTGTGCACTGGGCTACTAGTTAAAATCATAACTACAATAATGTGTTATGTTATACATTATATAAAAAATAGATAAACTGTAACAAAAATAACCTAAAATGGTATTGAAAAGAAAAGCAAAAATGTAAGATTTAGGAATGCTATCAAACCTAAATTGTTATCAGTTTAAAATCATATGTTAAGTCCTGGCCGGTTTGGCTCAGGATTGCAATGTCAGCCTGCAGACTGAATGGGCATGGGTTCCATTTTGGTCAAGGGCACATACCTGGGTTGAAGGTTCAATCCTGAGGCCCAGTCGGGGAGTATGCGGGAGGCAACCAATCAATGTCTCTCTCACACATAGATGTTTCTCTTTCTGTGTCTCTTTCGCTACCTTCCACTTTCTCTAAAACTCAATGGGGAAAAAAATTCATGGGTCAGGATTAACAAAATAAAATAGGAGGCTAAAATGAAGATACTTTTTGTAATCCTCATCCTACATAATAAAGAGGGAATATGCAAATTGACCATCACAAAGATGGCTGCACCCACAGTGGAGGCTGAGTTCCCATAACTAGCAATCAGCAGGGACCTGAGGCTGGGCCCCATACCCTCCCACCCAGCAGGGCTTACAGGGGACCTGAAGCCATGCCCCTCCCTCCCGACAGAGCTTGATGGGGGACCTCAAGGTGTATCCCCTGCCCCGGTGCTGGGCCAGGGGACCTCAGGCCATGCCCCCATCCCTGGCACTGGGCTGGGGGACCTGAGTTTGCGTCCCCCGCCCAGTGGGGCTTAACGGAGTATCTCAGAACATGCCCCACGTCTCCAGCCCAGCAGGGCTTGACACTGGATCTCAGGCTACGTCCCCACCCAGCACGGTTTGTCGGGGGACCTCAAGGTGCACCCCCCACCCCGGCCCAGGCTGGTTGACCTCATGCCACACCCCTTGCCCTGGCGCCAAGCCAGGGGATCTCAGACTGTGCCCCCCACCCGGCGGGGCTTGACAGGGGACCTCCAGCCATGCCCCTGCCTGGTGGGGCTTGATGGGAGGACCTCAGGCTGCACCCCCACCCGGTGGGGCTTGACCAAAGTGGGACCGCCATGTCTGAATCTAGCCCAATGGGGGTGAGGCTGGCTGGGTCTGGGTCTTGCACGATTTTGAGGCACATGTGGGTGGGTGAGGACTTGACTCTGGGTTCCGTGGTGCGCCCCAGACTCTGACAGGAGGAAGATTTTCATATATATTTTACTAATTTTCTTTCATCTCTGATACTTCTATTATAGAGAAAGAGCAAATAGCAGTATTAAAATATTTCCTCTAATTAATCCTTTTTAATGTGCATGATTTTTTTGCACTGGGGTGCTAGTTATAAATACAAAGAAAAAACACATATAAATTATACAAAGGAATATGATGAGGTAGCAAAAGTACACTGAGGTCAAAAGTCATCAAATCACAAAAGAGAACAGAAAGATAAGACAAGGAATGATTCCATGTAAAAGTCAGAACACAATTAACAAAATGGCAGTAGTAAGCCCTTATCTGTCAATAATTACTTCAAAGGTAAACAGATTAGAAAGTGAAGAAATAGTGAAAAATATTTAAATAGTAACAACAAAAAGAAAGCTGGGTAGCTATACTTACATCAGAAAAAATAGATGTTAAACTAAAAATGATAAAAAAGTGACAAAGAAAGTCATTATATAATGATAAAGGAGTTACATTAATTATAAACATTTATGCACTCAATATCAGAGCACCTAAATATATAAAGCAAATACTACCAGAACTAACAGGAAGCATAAACAGCAATACAGTAGTAGCTGGGGAATTTAATAACCCACCCTCAACAATGTGTAGATAATCCACACTGAAAACCAATGAAAAGCACCAAATTTGAACACTATAAAGTGAGTGAAACTAATAATCATATACAGAAATTTCAACCTCACAGTAGCAGAATACACATTCTTCTCAAGCCCATATGGATAAGTCATGTATTAGGCTGCCCCAAAGAGGTCTTCAGAAATTCAGGAAGATTGAAGTCATACCAAGTTTTTTCTCTAACAACAATGGTATAAATTAGGAATCAATAACAGGAGAAAACTCATGAATATTTAAGAAATAAACTACTCTCTCCTAAACAACAAATGAATCAAAGAAGAAATTAAGCGGAAATTAAAAATAATAGTATCTGAAGACAAATGAAGATAGGAACAGAGCATACCAAAATTTATGTGATGCAGCAAAAGAAGTTATAATAGAGGTGTATGTTTATAGTAGTAAAAGCATACATCAAGAAAATAAATATCAAACAATGCAACATTCCACCTCAACAAGAAGAAACTAAGTCCAAAATTACCAGATGAAAGGAAATAATTAAGATTACAGCAAAGAAAATAAAATAGAGAACAGGATAACATTAAAAATGACTAACAAAACCAAGGGTTGATGCTTAAAAAGTTAAACCAAATTGACAAACCTATATTTAGCAAGAGTAAGCAAGGAAAAAAAAAAGAAGAGGACCAAAATAAAAAAAATTGTAAATGAATGAGGTGATATTACAAGTGATACCACAAAAATTCATAAGAGTCAATAAACTGAAAAAACTAGAAAATATGGACAAATACTCAGAAACATAAAACCAACCAAAACTATATTGAGAAGAATAGAAAATCTAAATAGACCAACACCAAGTAAGAAGATTGAAATAATAATCACACACACAAAATAGAAATAAACAACAATAACAAAAAACATAGAGAACTCCAGGAGCAGATGATTTTACGAGTGAAATCTACCAAACCTTTAAAGAAGAATCAATACCTGTCTTTTTTAAACTCTTAAAAAAAATAATCAGAGAAGAGAAAATCCTCCCAAAGTCATTTTTTGAGGCCAGTATTATCCTGACATCAATGCCAGGTAAGATATGATAAGAAAAGGGAAAACTACAGGTAACAGAGCTCATGAATATAGATGGAGAAATTCTCAAGAAAATGCTAGCAAACTGAATGTAGCAACACAGTAGAAGGATTATATACCATGATCAAAAGGCCTTCATCCTTGGAATGAAAGATGTTTAATATAAACAAATCAATAAAGGTGATATACCATATTGATAGAATGAAAATAAAACATTATATGATCATCTCTATAGATCCAGAAAAACATTTAACAAAATTCAAAATTAATTTATGATAAATAACTCAACCGATTAGGTATAAAATGAACATATCTCAATATATTAAAGGCCAAATAGGACAAGTCTACAGCTAACACATTATTCAATGGTGAAAGGTTGAAAGTCTTTTCTCTAAGATCAGAAACAAGATAAGAGAGCCCATTCTCAGCAGACTTATTCAATATAGTACAGGAAGTTCTAGCCAGAGAAATCAGGCAAGAAAAAGGAAGAAAAGACTTCAAAATTGAAAAAAAGTAAAATTATTTTCATTTATATTTTATATAGAGAAAATTCTAAAGACTCCACTAAAAACAAACAAACAAACAAAAGAAAAACTGCTAGAACTAATCAACAAGTCAGTAAATTTGCAGGATACAAAATTAATGAATGTTTCTATGCATAATGAAGAATTATGTGAAAAAGAAATAAAGAAAATGATCTCAGTTACAATATCATCAAAAGAATAAAGTAGCATTAAGTCTTCTATTTTATCATTATTGACATGACATATCAATCATTTGGAGAAAGACCTCTACACTGAAACGACAGTATATTGATTAAAGAAATTGAAGTGCCAAAACTGGTTTGGCTCGGTGGATAGAGCGTCGGCCTATGGACTGAAAGTTCCCAGGTTCGATTCCGGTCAAGGGCATGTACCTGGGTTGCGGGCACATCCCCAGTGGGGGATGTGAAGGAGGCGGCTGATCGATGTTTCTCTCTCGTCGATGTTTCTAACTCTCTATCTCTCTCCCTTCCTCTCTGTAAAAAATCAATAAAATATATATATAAAAAAGAAATTGAAGAATACACATATAAATATGAAGAATTAATATTATTAAGAAGTTCATACTAATCAAATACATCCATAGATTCAATGCAATCCCTATTAAGATTCCAATGGTACTTTTTTAGAAAAGTTTAAAAATCACTAAGATTTATATAAACTACATAAGTACCCAAACTGCCAAAATAATCTCAGGAAAGAGGGACAAAGTCAAACATTATACTTCTAATTTCAAACTATATTATCTATCTATAGTAATAAAAACAATATGGTACTGGCATAAAAACAGATACATAGATCAATGGAACAGAAATAAGAGCACAGAAATAAAACCATGCATATGTGATCAACTAATATTTAACAAGGAAACCAGGAATGCTCAATGGAGAAAACATAGTCTCTTCAATAAATGGTGCTGGTCAAATGAGATATTCACATATAAAAAAAATGAAACTACTTCTATGTTTTATAATTCACAAAAATTGGCTTAAAGTATACTAAAGGCTTAAATGCAATATATGAAACCATAAAGCTCCCAGAATAAAATATAGGGGAAAAGCTCCTTGAAATGGGTCTTGGACAAGATATTTTGGATACAACACCTGAAGCATAAACAACATAACCTAAAATCAGTGATTGTGATACATCAAGCTCAAAAGCCTCTGCCCAGCAAAAGAAGGAATCGACAAAATGAAAAAGCAATCTATGGAGTAGGAGGAAATATCTGCAAATTATGTTTTTGATAGGGGTTAATATCCAGTAATAAAAAAATAAATCAATTAAAAAGTGGCAGATAATCTAATAGTTTTCCAAATAAAATATTAAAAAATGGCCAATAGCTACCTAAAAAAGTGCTCACATCACTAACAGTGAGAAATCCAAATCACATCACTTCATGGGTGTTAGAATGACTAGGATAAAAAAGATTAAAAAGATAACAAATGATGGTGAGGACATGGAGAAAAGGAACCCCTTGAGAATTATCAGTGAAAATGTAATTTGGTGTAGCCACTATGTGAAACAGTATAAAGGTTTCTCAAAATATTAAAAATAGAATTACCATATGATCTGGCAATTCTACTTCTGGGCATATATCTGAAAGAAATCAAATCATCGTCCCAAAGAGATATATGCATATTTACTATACTAAAACATAGAAACAACAAAATTTGATGGATCAGTAGATGAAGAATGTGGTAGAAATAAACAATGAAATACTATTCAACCATAAAAAAGAAGAAAACCCTGCCATTTGCAACAACTGCATGGACCTTGAGGGCATTTTGATAAATGAACTAAGAGAAAGACAAAGTAAGGATCTCATGTATATGTGGAATCTACAAACAAAACATTTGATAGTAAAATAGATCAGATTTGTGGTGGCCAGAGATGGGGTGGAGGAATTAGGTGAAGGTAGTTAGAAGGTACAAACTTCCAGTTCTAAGATAAGTAAGTACTTGGGTTATAATGCACAATATGATGACCATAGTTAATACTGCTTTAAGGTACATTTGCAAGTTACTAAGAGAGTGAATTCTAGAAATTATCATTACAAGGAAAAAATTTTATCTATATAAGGTTATGAATGTTACCTCATTGTGATAATCCTATCTAATAAAAGAGAAACATGGTAATTAGCGTACGACCGCTACCCTTCCCATTGGCTAATCAGGGCGATATGCAAATTAACTGCCAACCAAGATGGCAGCCAGCAGCCAGGCAGCTTGAAACTAAAATGAGGCTTGTTTGCTTCAGTGACGGAGGAAACAAACGTTCCCCGCCTGCCTTGCCGGCCTCTGAGCCTGCAGTTTGAAACATTGTAACAAATATAGAAGCTAAACAAAACCCCAGAAATCTGCTTTCAGCAGCAGAGGCCTCAGAGCTGGAGCCAGAGCTAAAGCTGGCCCAGAATAAAAAAAAAAGAGAGAAAGGGGCAGTTGGGAGTTTCAGCCCTCAGCCCCTCACCCAGACTGGCCAGGCACCCCAGTGGGAACCCCCACCCTGAAGCGTGTGTGACCAGCTGCAAACAGACATCATCCCCTCACCCAGGCTGGCCAGGCACCCCACTGGGGACCCCCACCCTGATCCAGGACACCCTTCAGGGCAAACCAGCCAGCCCCACGCATGCACCAGGCCTCTATCCTATATAGTAAAAGGGTAATATGCCTCCCAGCACTGGGATCAGCGGAGCTGTGCGGCCTCCCCGCACCGGGATCAGTGGAGCCCAGAGGCCTCCCCGCACCGCGATCAGCGTGACCGGGGGCAGCGCCCAAACCCCCTGATCACCCTGCAGCTCTGTGTGTGATGGGGCGGGGCCACAACCTCCCTATCCGCCCTGCTCTGTTCGTGACAGGGGAAGGCACCCCAACCTCCTGATCAGTCCTGCTCCACGCCTGATATGGGGGAGCTCCCCAACCCCCTGATCGCCCTGCGGCTCTGTGTGTGACAGGGTGTGGCAACCCAACCCCCTCCCCCCCCACAGGCTCTGCTCTGTGTGTGACAAGGTAGAGCCATAACCTCCCCATCGACCCTGCCCTGAGTGTGAGAGTGGTGGCGCCCCAACCCCCTGATCCGCCCTGCTCTGTGACAGGGGGCAGTGCCCCAACTCCCCTATCGGCCCTACTCTGTGAGTGACAGGGGGGAGCTCCTCAACCCCCTGATGGGCCCTGCACTGTGCGTGACAGGGGGCGGCGCCCCAACCCCCGGATTGGCCCTGCTCTGTGCGTGAGAGTGGGTGGTGCTGCAACCTCCCCATCGATCCTGTCTTGAGTGTGACAGGGGGTGGTGCCCCAACCCCCCAATTGGCCCTACCCTGAGCATGACTGAGGGTGGCATCGCAACCTCCCAATCCGCCCTGCTCTGTGCAATATAGGGGGAGGCACCCCAACTCCACAATCGGCCCTGCTCTGAGCCCGACCAGGGGCTGCACCTAGGGATTGGGCCTGCCCTCTGCCACCAGGGAGCAGGCCTAAGCCAGCAGGGCGTTATCTCCCGAGGGGTCCCAGACTGTGAGCAGGCACAGACCAGGCTGAGGGACCCCCCCTTCCCCTCGAGTGCACAAATTTTTGTTCACCGGGCCTCTAGTCCTATATAATAAAAGGCTAATATGCAAATCAACTAAATGGCAGAATGACAGATCGCTATACATGCCCTGACCACCAGGGGGCAGATGCTTAATGCAGGAGCTGCCCCTTGATGGTCAGTGCACTCCCACAGGGGGAGCGCTGCTCAGCCAGAAGCCTCTCCCACCTCCGCAGCAGCACTAAGGATGTCTGACTGCCAGCTTAGGCCCTGTTGGGAGCGGGCCTAAGCCAGCAGTTGGACATCTCCAGAGAGCTCCCAGACTGCGAGAGGTCACAGGCTGGGCTGAGGGACTCCCCTGAGTGCACAAATCTCATGTACTGGGCCTCTAGTGTGTGTGTATGTGTGTGTGTGTGTATACACACACACACACACACACACACAGTCATTATGTAGCACACCTTAAGATTAAAGCTAGTGGCCTGGTGCACAAAATTTGTGCACGTTAAAAGGGAATTAGAGAAAATATTTTAATATTGCTATTTTCCCTTTTTCTATAATAGAAATGTCAGAGATGAAAGAAAATTAGTAAAATGTATATGAAAATCTCCCTCCTGTCAGAGTCTGGGATGTGCCATGGGACCTAGAGTCAAGTCCCCACCCACCACTCACAGGAGCTTCAAAAACGCAGGAGACCCAGAGCGGGCCAGTCCCACCCCCATTGGGTGAGACCCAGACCCAACCGGCCCCACCCCTGTCAAACCACTCCAGACAGGGGGCACAGCCTCAGGCCCCCACCAGGCCCACTGGGTGGGGGGGTGCAGCCTCAGGGCCCTGGCTCAGCGCTGGGGTGGGGGCGTGGCCTGAGGTCCCCTGGCCCAGAGCTGGGGCTTGAGGGCATGGCCTGGGGGCTCCCTGCCTGGAGCCAGGGCGGGGGGCACAGCCTGAAGTCCCCTGTCAAGCCCAGCGAGGCTGGGGGTGTGGCCTGAGGTCCCCCATCAAGCCCTGCCGGGCGGGGGGTATGGCCTCAGTTCCCTCGCCCCAGACAGACACCATGCAGCTTCAGGTCCCTGCTGTTTGGTCATGATGTTACAGCATCTTGGCTAATTTGCATATTCCTCTATTATATAGATAGATGTGCTGGGGAGGGGTCTATAGATGCATGTACACCTTAGCTTTAATGTCATTTCCTACAAAATGAGGTAAAATTATTTTCTTTCCTTAATGCTGTCTTCCTGATATGCACATATTTTTAACTCATACGCTATAGTACTGTTAACATGGTGAAGGTACAATTTTATAAATGAAATGGATATTTATTTCTCAGGGTTAAAACCTGCTTGAAACAGAATTCACCACCTAGTAAAGGCAATGCCCTTAAAATGATTCTTCGTAATGCACTGTAAGGGTTATCTGAGGTCTTCCAAATGTCTGACTCTCTCAGGGCCTCCTAACCCATCTGTGTATGAGTAACTGTCTTAGGCAATCTGCAGAAAACAGCCTGGAATATTTTCATATTGACGACAGTTGTAGAATGCCTAAGCACTCGGAGGTATAGCTTCCCACGGGTTTTGGAAGTTAAAGAGTACTGAAAAGAAAATGTATCACTTATCTTACCAGGTGGCATATTTCACGCAGGAATGAGAAGAGGCCTTTGGGGAAGTGGGCACTGATGGACTAGGCTCATCGGAAACCACTTGTGGCTGCAGATGTTGCTGTGAAACACTGTGATGTCAGCCCTGGCATTCTGGAGGTGCTCCAGTTCTGTCATTACGTGTGCTTACCTACTTTCCTCCCTGAAGTTTCAACGGAGTTCGTTTTCTTTGTTATCCTGGAAAGAAAAATAAAAAAGCTAATAAAGCCATGTCCAGTTAAAGAAACACAACAATGATGTAATGCATATTTAATGAAATTTTAAGTAAGTAATAAAGTGACTATACAATTCCTTATAAAAAGTTTAATCATGTGCTTCAACTAAATCTTGACTCATGTAAAGATAATTGCAAACAGACATTCTAACCAACATTAAGTATACATGGAAATTAAACAAAAATCAGAACTGTACTATTTGCGATATAATTTGGGGGGAGGAGAAATCAGGAGACAACATTATCTCAACTTCATTTTCTTCAGCTAGCAAGCCTTTCTTCTAAATAGATTACCATGTTTAATTAGCACTCATGACTTTGAGGAATGTGGATGGGCACACTCTTTGACTTGTTTACCCATCTCTAAAAAAATTTCTGATGCTAGTTACAAGGTTACAGCAGTCTGAAGGTGAATTAACAAAATTTTAAAAATGTTATATGGTAATTGATTTTATTTCTAGATATGGAAAAATCCCTAAGATTTCAAAGAGAATTTTGATATTCTAAGGAATTGAAAATTTTCTTAATAGTGGAATTACAAAGACAGTAGGGGGGAAAAAAGAAGGAACAGATGTTCAGGCATAAATTTTTAAAATATTTTGAGTTGTTAATTTAGAAGATAGAAATCCATTGTAATTTAGTAAAATTCTACTTACTATATATTTTTATTAATCTTTTTATTTGTGACATCAATGAAAACAGCAAGATTTCTATCACAGTAACATTTTGCAAAAAATCATTTTTTCCTTCATGTTAACAGAAATGTGACCATCTAGAGATGGGTCTGTTGTCTATCATTCTGCTAGTATCTTATTCTTTACTATTCTGAAAAACAAATTCCTTGCTACCAAACTTCTCAGCAATGTGACAAGTGAACCCAGAAATCATGAGTTGGGGAATAATTTGGGAAGTGCTGTAACAGGATTGCCTGGAGATGATTTGAGGGGGTTTCGGAGGAAAGGTCATAGCTACAGAAGATTGGCTTTGGACCAGAGGCAGCGTTTATCATTATTGGGTTAGTAATTAGGATGTTTGGAGGCTGAGTGAATGTAATTACTATTCTTCCACCATTGTTAGCATAGCCAGATAGTATAAAGGGGATGCTTACTTTTTAAAACACCTTTTCTCATAGGAAACTTTAAATATTCTGTAAAAAAGTAACAGTCGTCCATGAAGTAGGTAAACACAAATGAATGAAAGATGGATTGTAGCATGAATGAGCCAAAGGCCCAAGAGAGTAATACCTTAATCTGAGCTAGTATGTTTTAATCAGTCCTTGTCTGGTGGATGGTTTGGTTGCATCCTCGGTTGGAAATTTTGTTCCTAATGCAGACAACCCAAATAGCATTAGCTCTTTATTAGTTTCTTGCATGGCAAACCTGACATAGATAGTAAAAACATTTCAGGATAACTGCTGGCCTCACTCAACTTGATCATATCCATCCATTCTTCTACTGGGTCAGGCATTCCTGAATTCCTGAGCCAGAGTTGCTGGGTCTTCAGTGCGTCCATGTGTTGACATGCTGACTGACTGCCCATCCATTGCTTTCACATATCTAATAGGTACCACAGAATTTAATATTTACGGCCTTGATATATCTAAGGTGTAATATCTAAAGCTTCCATTTTCCGAAATGGATATTAAGACTCCTGCTAAAATTATTTGGTCATATTCACAGAGCTAGACAGAGTCTGTCAAAGCACATTGAGCAAATCTGTCAGAATTTTAAGGTAAAATAAACTTCATTAGTATGGTGATGTGGGAGATGATGCAATATCCACATTATGGCAGAAGATCAAAACATTAGATTTCCATTACATGTTAACAGTATATATATATATATATATATATATATATATATATATATAATTTACATTACGATTCATAACAGTAGCAAAATTACAGTTATGAAGTAGCAACGAAAATAATTTTATGGTTGGGCGTCACCACAACATGAGGAACTGTATTAAAGGGTTGTGGCATTAGGAAGGTTGAGAACCACTGAATAGATTGCGTTTTAATCCCATAAAATCCTCTTGACATCCCTGGGCTTCAGGAGGGAGTTAAACTAGAGCATTCTTTTCAGCCCTGAGATATTATAAGTCTCTAGAAAACAAAATTTCAGTTATTTTAAATACGTATACATTTTAGACACAGAGGCCAGCTTAATACACTTATTATGTCAGCTTACCAACTACAAATGATTTGAAGCAGTTTATGCTTTATAAGTGCTCCTCTAAGTTTACATTTTATATTTTACTTTGCATGTGCCTGGGTTATTATATGCACATTATGTACAGTTGAGCTTATTAATTTTAAAAAATAAATGAAACACTTCTATTTGTTTATATCAAAATTCAAAGCACCTAGAAGATCCAAACATTTTTGTAAAAGATGAACAAAGCAGGAGGTTGACACTGCCTGAGTTCAAGGCTTATTAGAATGGCAGAGAGATTAAGGCTGTATGCACTGACATTCAGACTGGTAAATAGATCAGTAGAACACAACAGAAGAAATCTTTCAGTTTCATTCTTACCCATATACAGGCACTTGATTCTTTGACAAAACTAGTTTAAAGGTATTTCAGTAGCTGGAAAAATTGATGTTCACATATAAAAAACTTAGGTCAGTATTTCACACCATGTACAAAAATTAACTCAAAATAACTCAAAGAGAGAGTGATGTTCAGAGGACTGATGACATGAGAGTTCCCCTTGGCCTCTTGAAGTTTCAATAATGTGAACAGCTATCATTCAACAAAGGATTCCCTCTTCAATGCACAAACACATCTGAGAGATCTGCACATTGAAACATCTAAAGGTGGGCAAGTGGGAATGAACTGGGAAGGTGATAAGGGAGAAGAACCCAACAAGCCAGGGATGCAGCTGAGTTCACTGAGGGGCTCATCCCTGAGAGGGGAGGAATCAGGTGGCTGGTATGCTCTTCAGCTGGGAGGAGCAAGGAGATGCAGTGAGCATCCCTGGGGAGTGGGCAGTACTAGCTGCATCTGGGCCCAGTGACCTAGGCAGGGACTACGCACAGAGGTACAGCCAGAGTTGTCTGGCAATCAGCATTCCCTTAACATCTCACCCATCCTGTCGAGTTGCAGAGCACATCATCTGCAACCCAAGAACTGGTACCACACAAACACTTTTTCTCTGAGCAAGGAGCTCACCCTGTGATTAATCCCAGGGTTGGGTGGAGGTGCAGGGGGGACGCTGTGGAGGTCTGCTGGTCGCCATTGGTGGGAGGGCAAAGCAACAAAAGAGGCATTGGGTTCCCCCAGCTCACCCCACCTCCACACACTGGTGGCTGCACTGCTGGCAGGGTCTGGCTGCCGCCGGGCACAGCTTCCACAGTGAATTCTACCAAACATTCAAAAGAGATTTGATACCTATTATTCTCAAACCCTTTCAAAGAATTGAAAAAGAAGCAATACTTCCTCACACATTTTATGAGGCCAACATAACTCTGATATCCAAAACTGGCAAGGATAACACAAAAAAAGAAAACTTTTTATTACAGATGCAAAAACCCTAAACAAAATACTAGCAAATCAAATACAACAATACGTTAAAAAATGGTATATCGCCATAAGCTGGGGTTCATCCCAGGGGTACAGGGATGGTTCAACATATGCAAATCAATCAATATATCTCATTAACAAAACAAAGGATAAAATCATATGACCTTTTCAATAGATGCAGAAAAGGAATTTGATACCATACAACATCCATTTATAACTCAAACACTCAACAAAATGGGTATAGAAGGCAAGTACCTCACATAATAAAGGCCATATATGGACAAACCCTCAGTTAATATCATACCCCCAATGGTGAGAAACTGAAAGCTTTTCCTCTAAGATCAGGATGCCCCCTGGCACCACTCTCATTCAGAGTAGTGCTGGGAGTCTTAGCCAGAGCACAGTGGCAAGCAAAAGAAAGAAAAGCCATCCAAATTGGGAATTAAGAAGTAAAAGGGTCACTTTTTGCAGATGACATGATTCTTTATATAGAAAACCCTAAGGACTCCTCTAAAAAACTGTTAGGAATAATGAATATTCACAGTAAAGTCAGAGGACACAAAATCAATGTACAAAAATCCACTGCATTCCTATCCCATGGTAGGCAAACTGCGGCTCGCGAGCCCCATGCGGCTCTTTGGCCCCTTGAGTGTGGCTCTTCCTAAGCCTTAGGAGTACCCTGATTAAGTTAATAACAATGTACCTACCTATATAGTTTAAGTTTAAAAAATTGGGCTCTCAAAAGAAATTTCAATGGTTGTACTGTTGATATTTAGCTCTGCTGATAATGAGTTTGCTGACCACTGCATATACTAACAAAAAAAATTTCAGAAAAAACAAATGAAAAAACATTTTTGTTTGCAATTGCAACCAAAAGAGTCAAATACATAGGCATAAACTTATCAAAGGATGTGAAAAGCCTATGTACTTCATTCCTGCATTCAAGGTTCTTAAAATATTGTTAGTGAAACGTACACACTGGTGAAACACCAGTGAAAAGAATAAGTATTATATAGAAACAAACACGTACATACACACATAAGGAAATCAGTAATGCAAAGTTAATGAAAAAAATTTGGGTCAAGCTTTAAAGGACAATGTAATGTAGGGCAAAATGGAGATAGAATGGGAGAGAGAAAGAAATAGAAATAAACATTAAATTAGCACTATATTTTATTGTGAATTTAAAAGAAGCAAAGCAATTTCATTAACTTCTTATTTGTTTTATTGCAGTTTGGTTGGTGAATATTGTAACTACAGCCCCCACAAGGTCAGCTAATACCGCCTATGGTCTCTAGAGTTCCGGCTGCTATAATTGCACATCGGAAAACAAATGTTTATGCTTCGCAGTGTATGTGGTTTTTAAATGGAGGAAAACAGAACATCTGGGGCATCAGTGAGAAGCAAAAATCAACTGCCATTTTTCTTGATCAACATGCTGAGTGACTTTCCAAGGAGCCACAGATCAGTACATATGTGGACGCTGACATGAAATGTGTTAGGTACATTACAGCATCACTGACAATAAAACTTTGCCTAATTGGAAAAAAATACAAATATTGTATTGTGAAAAACATACTGAGAGGGCCAGTCAGAATGGCCAGATACCAGTTGGTAAGCCTCAATTTTCTTCTGCCAGGGAATGTTTTATTTTAGTTGGGGCAACTAAAGGTTTAAAATGCATACATACATACATATATACATGAATAAATTAAAAGGTTTTCCAGAATATTCCACGTAGAATATTCTGTTTGTAGTAGTTTCTCCTTCCTTCCCTTCCTTCCTTTTTTTTTTTTTTTTTTTTTTTTTTTTTTTTTTTTCCTGCCAGCCCTTTTTGCAAGTTTAATTCCTATTCACTCTCTCACACTCTACCATTCATTATCTCTTCCTAGAAGAGTCCCAAATCCCCAGGCTGGCTGTAGTTTTCTTTTGTTGTTTAAGTATGTTATCTCATGTTTACCACTTGATAGCATTTAGTCCACTGCATTGATTATCTGTTATGTCTTCTGTCTCCTCCACTGGGACAACCAGGACCAGTAACTATGAATTCTTCCTCATGTCCATGTATAAATCCTCCTAAACACCCAACACATACTTGATTTAAAGTATGGGGTAAAATGCCTTTTTTTCCTCAAATATCACTAAAAATATACATAGAAAATAAAATTTAAATAAATATGTAGCACACTAAATAATTAAAAAAGAAATATCAACCAGTTTCATTGGAGAATGTATGGCAATTAAAGAGCTCTTTTGTTCAAATCAATCACAGAACTAAATGCAGCCACAGAAATCAGCAAGCTGCTGAAGAAATGGGTATTGATTTAACCAAAATCGCCCAGGCCCCTCCCAGAAGCCATTAGCCAGAGTCTGCTGTAAGGTGTTCTAAAGGTAACTCGCTGGGCCAATCCTCTGCCCTCCGTACAAAAACAGCTCTATTTGTGGTTTGCTCACAGGTTAAGAATAGCTAGGGAGACCAGCTCTCTACGCAAAATAAAGAATGTGTGTATGGAGTCTAGAAAGTGGGATAAAGCTACAAAGAGAAGCAAGTTGCTGTTTGAGTCACCTGTCCCTCCACATGATGAATACAGCTCTCACTTACCCATGAGTCATGGCCAGGGCTTTGCAAATTGCACAGCATTTCCTACTATAGAAGCAGGGATCTCTAAAAAATACCCATCAGTTTTTAATACTGATACTTTATTATTGCCAATCTCTCTATTATTTATGTAAATGTTATAAACTATTACTAGATATGTGAGGAAAAGGAAAACAGATAATACATCAAATAAATCGACTTTTAAGAAAACAGAATATAAAAAATTAGATGTAGTAAATATAGTCAGAAATTCAAGAAAAGTTCATATCCATAGAACAAGAATAGTCTGGTTAAAAAAATTTATTCTTCCTTTTCACCTGTCATCTTTGCTAGATCTTGCCAATTATTCTGTGACTATAACAGTGCCTAACAATGCACACACTAAGTTTCTCTGCACATCTGTGCTCTTAAATTCAAGCTAGCTAAAAGGATTCAGAAATATCACACTAAAATTTTCAATTGATAAAAGGAGGTGAAATCTAAGTCCTTATTATTAAAAAAGTAATCCATTTATTAACTAGTCATTAAGCATAAATCATGTGTCAAATACTTTTCTAGATTCTGAGGATGCATCAGTGGGAGAAAAAAATAAATTCTTTCCTTCATGAAACTCATATCCTAGTGATAAAAAAATAGAAATTACCAGATGATGATAAGTTCAAAGAAGAAAAATATGGTAGGTAAGAAAAGGAAGAAAGATGGTATCTTTTCAATTGTGTTGTTGGAAAATACTTTTCTGATAAAATCAGATTAAACATTGATTTGGAGGCAAAGAGTTTGTTCTGAGTTGTATAAGGTCTTTATATATTTTGGAAATTAACCCCTTATCAGATGTATCATATGTTCTCCCATAGGCGGTTTCCTTTTCATGTTGATGATGGCTTCTTTTGCTGCGCAGCAGCTTTTTAGTTTGATGTAGTCCCATTTGTTTATTTTTTTCCCCCTTTTTTTCCCTTGCCTTAGGAGATGCATTGGCAAAAATATTGCTACGTGAGATGTCTGAGATTTTACTGCCTATGTTTCCCTCTGGGATTTTTATTGGTTTCAGGTCTAACATTTAAGTTTTTATCCATTTTGAGTTTTTTCTTGTGTGTGGTGTAAGTTGGTGGTCTAGTTTCATTATTTTTTTGCACGTACCTTTCCAATTTTCCCAACACCATTTATTGAAGAGACTGTTTTTATATGAGTAAAGAGGTTTTCATACAGAACAAAGAGTGAATACAAACCTGGTGACAAAAATCATGTTTTTTGGATTTCAAAGACAAAGGAGCTGAGACAGGCAATGTGGAGTGAAGGTAAGAGCTGAGTCAATGGGGCCACCTGGGAAGGACTGTGCAGGACCTCCTGGCCGCTGCCTTTGAGAATCCATCGTGGTGACTCAAGAGTGGAAGCAGGGAAGCAGTCAGAAGGTTATTGCAATAACCGTGGTTTTGAAACAGGATACTCATATTCCGGTATATTCTGAAAGTAGAGCTGACGGATGGGATGGGAGTGTGAAAGAAAGCAGGTGAGAAGTCTTGCTATTTGCTTGCCATTCCTTGAAGTACGTTTCTAATTGCGTACTTAATAGTTTGACTGCATCGGATAAAAGGAGGGGTAAGAAGGTAGGGTCAAGGAAATAGCACCAAGGATAGTTAAAAATTATTGAACATGCACTTGAACACGCAATGCTAGCAAACTTCTAAATGCTTTTTATGCATCACAATATTAGATATTCACAAGAATTCTTTGCGCTAGATACTATTAATAACCAGTGTCAAGTAAGCAAACTTGACCTTAGAGATGGTATATCCAAGCCCTAAGATTTTTTTTTTTTTTTTAACCAGAGGTGATACTGAAACTTTATTTAATATAAATATAATGCACTTTCATCTATAGCACTCGTATGCGGCTCCTTGGTTATGACATCAGAGCTACCCAGACTTTCAAGGTAACTGAGGGGCACAAATATGTAGATTCCTTCTCTCTGTACATTTATTTCTCATATTCTCACTACACACGTTCAGGCAGGTAGAATTTGCCCCAGTATCGCCCCTTCTGGGTCAGGTCATATGGGCTCAGTACTTTCCGTATCCCTAGCATGTTGGCAGTGGCTATGCGCTCAAAGGTCCAGGGGTTTTGGTTGTTATGCTCTCGTTCCTCTTGATCTTTCCGCATCTTCTCTAGGGTTTCACGGCTCACAGCCTTTGCTGGGAAGGGCAATTTGTGGGCAACCTGGTTGAGGAAACCTTGTACCTCTTTGAATTCACAGCGTCCACCCATCTCTACTATGAGGCGGCCAGTGTTCACAGGAGTCACATAGTGGTCAATGGCGCCTTTGCCGCCCCCCATACGCTGTCCCATACCCTTGCGGGTGATAGGCTTGAAAGGGGCTGGTACTCGCCATAAAGCAAACATGTTCTTGGGGTCCATAGAGCGGTTGATCGTCAGGCGCATCATTTCAAAATGGCCCCAGTGGAGGTAACCACCACCCAGTGCCAAGATTGCAAAATTGCCTTCTGTGAACTCAGTATCTTCAGTTGAAGGTCCCCGTATGTCACGCAAGTTTTTAGGCTCTCTTCGCACTTTTGGCACAAGTGACAAGCCCTAAGATATTATACCTCGTAAATGGAGGTAGATGAATGCACCAGGCCTCCTGACTTCAGGTCCTGAACTTGGAAACAAAATGGTATCATTGGACCAAGTACATTGTCACTAGACACTTTACAAAGACCCTCCTGTTTAGCCATCACTGCAAGGTGAATATGAAGAAACCAATACTCAGTGAGGGTATTAAACTTACCCAAAATCAGAGAGATTGAGACTTCAAATATTAATGATTGGTTTCTGGTTTAAAGAAATATGTGTGACATTACTTGCTGCTACAAGGACCAAAAGGAGACATTATATTCAGAAGTTTCAGCTAATGCTAGATTATTCCTATAATATTTTATAGCTTCACACATATTGTTTTTAATCAAATAGAAGTTTTAGCACGAAACGTTTCCTGGACTTATTTGACTAGACTTGTTTTTGGAAATTCTGGTATAAAATATTTTCTACCACACTGAGAATAATAGCTACTCCCAGCAACCAGAGAAACCAAATTTCTAGGGACTTTTGTTCTTTCTTGAAAGATAACTCATAGAACTGTGAATGGCTTCACAGGGATCCTGTGGGAGAATTTGAACCACATCTTCCTCCTTGGAAAGAAATAGAAAGTGCTCTAAGTTGATAAAGAGTGGAGAGGGAAAAGAAATGTGCCATAATCCCCACCACTGGGAGCCAGTGCACAACATGATCAAATATACACATCACTTCCTCCACGGGATGACATCTAGGTGTGTGCACTGAATGATCTGGCTTGTTATTCATCAAGCGAATCACTCACTGCAAATATATATTCATTGTTTTCATGGACTCAAATATTCCCTGGGAACTCTCGCAAGCTCTGAAAGATGAGCCAATTGATAGACATTGAGTCAATGACATAGTTAACAAACTGTCATTTTGAGTTTAGAGGCCACAACAGACCTCTGTATATGTTTGTGCCTAGGTTTCTGAGATAGGAAGAATTCCATAGGCTGATGAGTGAGATATAGGATTGTTCAACTATTGAAAGCAGTGTACTAATTTATATTTAAGACAAACTGATGGTAAAAGCTGCCACAAAATGCATCAGGCTTTGCTACTTATTTGCTGAGTGACATTAGACAAATGACTAATAATAGTGTTTGCCTCATAGAGCTGTCATGAAGATGATTAACAATGATGATGATGGTGGTGGAATAAGAGGAGCAGGAAGAAGAATAACAGAAACTACTACTACTTAGAATAGTCCATGTTATGCCGAAACCGGTTTGGCTCAGTGGATAGAGCATCGGCCTGTGGACTGAAAGGTCCCAGGTTCGATTCCGGTCAAGGGCATGTGCCTGGGTTGCTGGCATATCCCCGGTAGATGTGCAGGAGGCAGCTGATCGATGTTTCTAACTCTCTATCTCTCCCCCTTCCTCTCTGTAAAAAATCAATAAAATATATATTTTTTAAAAAAAGAATAGTCCATGTTATATTGTAAGTGGTAAGAGTCCTAGTTAAATATAAAAAATAAATTAATATATCATAATGCTATACTATATTTAGACAAGCTGTAAATATTTAAAGTAATTTTCTTCAAGATATCTTTTTTAAATTCTAGAAACTTCTATAAGGTGAAGTAAACATTGACCTTCACAAATAACAAAAGTATAATCTATTGAATACCTTTTTAAACAACAATTTATTGGGAGGAAACAGAAGTAGATGCTGTGAGAGAAGTGGATAACTTTGGATGATGGCTCTGCTTGTAACTTACCCCTACATACTGCCATTAGTTGAGATTTTTAAATTGTTGTTCCAGAATTTACAAAAATCTCTGCATTTGGAATATTTATGTATCTATTATCTAAATTAGAGAGTCTTTGAGGTAGTAGCCCTTATTAACCTTGTATATTAATTTACAAAAAAATACATTGTACATTTTTATTTAAAAATAGATTACAGCCCTATCTGGTTTGGCTCAGTGGACAGAGCATCGGCCCATAGACTGAAGGATCCTAGTTTGATTCTGGTCAAGGGCACGTACCTCTGTTGCAGATGCAATCCCAGGCTAGCCCTGTTCCGGGCAGGTGTGGAAGACAACCAACTGATGTGTCTCTCACACCCATGTTCATCTCTCCCTGTCTCTTCCCCTCCCTTCCACCCTCTCTAAAAATCAATGGAAAAATATCCTTGGGTGAGGATTAACAAAAAGAAAAATTAATAAAAATAGAATACAGTGTTGGGATACAGGAATGATAAAATTGCTCCTTAGTTAAAATCCTGCTTATACCTCAAATCTAACAGAAAGCCTAGTTCTGAATCTTATGGCCTGCGATTGATTATGAGACTAGCAGTGCCCTCGCATGGGGCTAGTCACTTTTAAACAAAGTACGAGCTGGAGCCCCTTTCAGGAATAAGCTAGAAATGCAATCAGCAATTCTATCACACACGTGTCCTGATACCTGGTACCAACATGAACGCATGAAAGCAGGTCCTGACTTGACTTATTTTTTTTTAATTGTTTTTTGTTATTTTTAAAAAAATATATTTTATTGACTTTTTGCAGAGAGGAAGGGAGAGGGTTAGAGAGTTTGAAATATCGATAGAGAGAAACATTGATCAGCTGCCTCCTGCACAGTCCCTACTGGGGATGTGCCCAAAACCAAGGTACATGCCCTTGACTGGAATCGAACCTGGGACCCTTGAGTCCGCAGGCTGACGCTCTATCCACTGAGCCAAACCGGCCAGGGCCTGACTTGACTTCTTACGTGTTTTTGATTCTTTCTATTTTGAAGTGAAGGGATAAAATTTCTGTGTTTACAAACACATCAATTAAGAAATAAACAGCCTGGTGAGCATGTTCAGTGGTTGAGCATGGAGCTATGAACCAGGAGGTGATGGTTCAAATCCCAGTCAGGGCACATGCCCAGGTTGCAGGTTCGATCCCCAGTGTGGGGAGTGCAGGGGACAGCCCATCAATGACTCTCTCTCACCATTGATGTTTTGATCTCTCTCTCCCTGTCCCTTCCTCTCTGAAATCAATAAAAATATATTTTTAAAAAAGAAATAAATGGCCCTTACCAGTTTGGCTCAGTGGATAGAGCATCAGCCTGTGGACTGAAGGGTCCCAGGTTTGATTCCAGTCAAGGGCATGTACCTTGTTTGCGGGCACATCCACAATAGGAGTTGTGCAGGAAGCAGCTGATCAATGTTTCTCTCTCATCGATGTTTCTAACTATCCCTCTCTCTTCCTCTCTGTAAAAAAATCAATAAAATATATTTTAAAAAGAGAAATAAATGGTAAAATAAGTTTTTTTAATTCATCCATATCTTTATTTCTTTTTAAGTATGAGAATTTAATATATCAAAATAAATATATGATAACAATATAATAGCTTAGAAATTGAAATTAGATAATGTTCTACTTGAAAAAATAATGTATCTATTGGGTGTTTTTAGTACATAGTATTTTAAAATGCACTCAGAATTTTCTCAAACTTTATGCATATAATTCTCTCCATATGGTTGGTAGATAGATGACAGACACACACACAATCGACTGACTGACTTTCAGTAATGGTGATGGTTTCCACTCTTTCTACATGTTTTTTTTAAGATTGATAAGCTGAACATGACTAATATATACATAATTCTTTATGACACAGAAGCTTATAGCTGTATTTTTATCTAAAATCCCAAACATTACTCTTTACTATGGAATTCTGAGAGCATCACAGCAGTATTTTTCAAACTGTGAATTGACCCATTTATGGGTCTTGATGAAGTAAAGGGTCATGAGATCAAGTTAGAGGGGTAGGCAACAATTTTTAAAAATAAAATATATCAGGATCAAACACAATAGCAAAGTCAGACTGCACAGCATATGTAAGTACAAGTGTTGTTTCAGGGACATTTTCTTTCCTTTATTGGCACAAGTGTGTGCTTATACACAGAGTGGCCAAACCATATTTATAGTATGTATAGTTATTTCAAACTTCAATAGTCACCACATGAGATTTTATGATTCTACTTCAAAGGTTTCTTGTGCCCTAAAAATGGTTTTCAAAATTCTCAGTTTATGCATATTTTTGGGTAAAAGTGTTATGGCCTTCATATGATGCTTATAAAAAATCTTTTTAAAAAACTTGAGACAAACTAATGCTAAAGCAATTATATTTGTAGTTTTGGAATAATATACTTTCAAATATAAAAATAGCAAATATATTAATGTATATTTATATGTCTCTGTTTTACAACTAGATGTCCCATAACTAATTGCTTACATATTCCCAATTTAAATGTAGGTTCTAATCAGGTTACATACAGAATTTAGGTTTAAAGTTAAGAATCTTGAGATGGGAGATTATTTTGCATTTTCTTGAGGGACCCGGCCTAATCAGATGAGATCTTAAAATAACTTTGCTGACTGAAGTCAGGGTCAGAGGGCAATATGGCTTCAGATGATTGGTCAGAGACATGTAACATGCTACCTTGGAAGACGGAGAAAGGGGGCCCAGAGCCAAGAAATGTATGTGGCCACTAGAAGCAGAAACAGAGATGGAGATGGATTATCCCCCAGAGCCTCCCAAAAAGCACAGCCTGCTGACACATTAATTTGAGCCCAGTGAAATCTGTGTTGAACTTCTCACCTACAGAACTATAAATACATTTGTAATAAAATATAAATTTTGTGTAATTTTTACAGCAGCACCTGAAATACAATACAGCCTCTTCACACTCTCACTATAGTATTTGAGAAACCAGAGAGAGGAGTTAAGGGCTTAAGTATGGCAATAGAAAGTGTAGTGATAAATAAGGGATAGGAATCAATATGTTCTTTCCTTTAAGACCATATTATATCTTCCCTATAAATTTGGAATAGAAAAAAAATCCAGATTTATGAAAATTTGAGTTTAGGTGTACATATAGTTAAACATAAATTCAGAGCTGTAGATATATATGTTATAAAATGCTGTCGAAATTTGGGGTGCTCCTTTGTATGGACAAAGTTATATTCACTTTCATTACTTTACTAGAGGCCCGGTGCACAAATTTGTGCACGAGTGGGGTCCGGCCATCCTGCCCCGATTGGAGCTGATTAGGCTGGGCCAGCCGGGGGGAGGGGTCATGACCATCCAGGGGGAGGGGCTGCAGGTGGTTGGCCGGCCGGCCCTCCCCTCTTTCCCCCTCCCATGGTCAAACTCCAGGTCGAGGAGATAATTTGCATATTATCCTTTTATTATATAGGATATTTGTCTTTGTATATGGAATATGAGTGGGTTTATCTTGTCCTTTTCATAGTAACAGCTATTTCCTTGACTGTAATTATAAAGATTTTCTTCTTTTTAAAACATTATTTTTTCACTAAATTCAAAAGAAATTGCTTCTTTTATCTCATCTGATTTGACTGAAACACTTATATTGTGAAAAGGCTGCCAGACCAGTTCTCTAGAAAGAACAATGACACACTTTGCTTTTTCTCTTTTGGGAAAAATGCTTATGGAAAGAGGAGGTCCACTGTAGCAAAATTAATTGCCTCAACGTACTGAGTAGACAGAATGAACAGCAAGTTGGGAACTTTATATATGAAATTTATATATGAATTGTATATATATGTAATTATGAAATTATGTATATGAAATTTATATATAATTCAGGTTGTTGGAAATGGTTCATGCAGACACCGAGTTTGTAAGAGTGTTAATGCATTGTATAAATATAAATGCAGAATGAACAATGTTTGCAAAAAAGTAAGTAACGTGCTGTTTGAAGGAGAATATTCCAGTCTTTAAGATGAAGTGACATTTCCTTTAATTTCTTGCATGATTTATTGATGCTTCATGGGTCATACTGAACTGCATTTTTTTCTGTGATATTTATGTTGACCTTATCCCCTGTTTTTCTTTTCTAGTCTTTTGCTGTAAGATCTTCACTAATTTCTTTTCACATATAAAAAATATATAGGGATTCGTTTCACTAAACATGCACACATACAACACGGTTTTTTGATTGCTAGTTTGGTTGGCTATACATTTTTTAACATTTTCACAACATTTTAAAGAAAATTTAACATCATTTTCTATCCTCACATGTTGGTGATTGCAAGTCATGCCAATGACTTGTATTCATTTGCAGGTAATCAGTTTCATCTTCCTAGAAGTAATATCATTGTCAATGGAGTTCTGAAATATGTAGGTGGATATTATTTTTCATTCCTTCTGTTTATAATGAAGTAGATTTGTTCAGTTTGAAAGCATACATTGCTAAAATGTTTCAGATTAGGAAAATACTTTCTGTCACATTGCTGATAATTGTCTCGTTCTCTTCTTCCAGACCTCCTGTGGATGAATGCTCCATATCTCTTCATTTTATTCATTGTTTTCCTGTCTTGAATTTTGGGAATTTTCTCAATAAACTTTGTGATTAATAATTAGATATATAGCTGTGTTTATCCCATTATTTTGCCCGTCTATTAAAGTTCGGTTCTGTAACTTTATCTTTACCAATAAATCTTTGTCGTGCTTTACTCCTTGTTTCATAGAGATAATGACTTTTCACATCTTCCTGACCATACTAAGGTTTTCAAGTCATTTTATATCTCCTGATTCAGTTTTTCATTTTGCACATCTTGCTCCTTTTTTCCAAATAGGTCATTTTTCCCTACATTGTTAGATGATCAGTTGTTTGACACATTCTTGAATGAAGAGTCAGGCAGAAGAGGTACTTGGTATGTATTTTCTTTGCAGCTATGCAGTCCTATTTTCCCAGGAGTTTCCCTCCCTAGATGAGCATAAGCAGCCCTGTCTATTAAAGAGCATATGTGAGAATAACCAGGGAACTTACATGCACAGCCCATGGACACAGACAATGGTGTGACAAAGGCTTGGCAGGGGCAGATGCAGGGAAGAGGGGGTTGATGGGGAAAAACAACAATAAGAATCACAAAACAAAGTGGACAACTGTAATACTTTCAACAATAAAGACAAGTTAAAAGAAGAACTTATGTGTAAGTTAGCAGTACATGCCAACTAATTGGTTTTGCTCTAGGGCAGCCGTGGGCAAACTACGGCCCGCGGGCCGGATCCAGCCCATTTGAAATGAATAAAACTAAAAAAAAAAAAAAAAAAAAAAAAAAAAAAAAAAGACCGTACCCTTTTATGTAATGATGTTCACTTTGAATTTATATTAGTTCACACAAACACTCCATCCATGCTTTTGTTCTGGCCCTCCGGTTCAGTTTAAGAACCCATTGTGGCCCTTGAGTCAAAAAGTTTGCCCACCCCTGTTCTAGTGTGTTATGTCGCAGACATACAAGGCACCCACCCATTTCCAAATGAAGAAGGTGTAGTATGTCAGCAAATTTCTTTTATGGATAGAAAGCTCTCTTTTTTCTATTTGTGTTTACAGTGGGGGCTTGACTTACGAATTTAATTCATTCCGTGATGGAGCTCGTAGCTCAAATTACTCATATGTCAAATCAAAAAGTGAAGGAGTGAGACACGTGATGCTGGGCTGATGTTGTGGCGTTCACTGTGACGTTCGCTGCGCCAACTAGCAGTGGGGTATCTGAAGCTGGCTCATAACCTGAATTTTAGCTCACAACTCAAAGCAAAAAATCGGCCGAGAGATGGCTCGTATTTCAAAAAACTCGTTAGTCGGGACACTCGTAAGTCAAGGCCCCTCTGTACTTGGAAAGTCTAGATATGCTCTCTTATTCTTCAGATCCTAATACCAACACATGCGAACTTTTTTACAGAGAAAATGTTAATAGAAGAGTAAAGTAGACACAGATAAGATATTTTTAAAAGGTAAAACTTGGGGCATCATAAGAACTTATTTTCCTTTTTGGCTTGTGTTCCAGCTTATGTTGTGTGTTTTGCTTTGATGATTTTGCTTTCCTATCAATCTAATCTCATTTGTATTCTATATTCCAGAAATTCTTTAATATTCTGGCTCACTGCTGGTACCTAGTCACATCATGAAGACATTCTATCATAGGAAAAGTTTAGTAAACTATTATTTAATCTTTCCAGAATCTCCCTAAGGAAATTTTTAAAATTATTTTTATTTAGTAATGAAACTGAGGACCAGATAAATGCCTATGGCTTATAGTTTTTGATGGATTGAGTTATGATTTGACCCAGTATTCTCCATCTCCATAAGCAGATCTCTCATCTATAACCAGGGATAACCTGGCATTCCATTCTATTCCAATCAGTTCCAGTAAGTTTAGCAAAAGGTATTTTAAATGCTTATAATGTGACAGCGCTATACAAGCTCTAAAAAAATAGAAATGACTAAGATGAGGAGCCCACCTTCAATCAATTACAGTTTTGTTTGTGGAATTAATAGAGATGGAGAATAAGGGAAGCAAAGATCAAACTTACTAAACAATTTTGCCTAAGATTGTTCTGGTATAGGCCAATTAAAAAGCAAATGTAAATTAAGGGCTATTCCCTGTACATGCTTTCATTTCATGATAAAATTTATAAAATACTGACTATTTGAAGGAATATGCAAATAATATAAACATATATATGTACACACATTATAAGGATTAAAATGTTAACCTATTTTCTCCTTGTTGGAGTCAATTTCCAAAATGGAGGCAAGTGAAATAATAAGGAGTGTTATTCATAAGTAAAATTCATAAAAATGTATCTAGGAAAGCAGTGCTGCTGCCTAATGTTTAATTTGTATCTTGCCTATATCAGTTTGAGTGAAAATATTTTCAAATTCCATGATATGTGAGAGATTAGAGCACATATCTGCCTGTCTTTACTTTTGGCACAACTGAAATAGAAGAAGACTTGTCCCAAGACACATAAATATAGAGGCATGGCCAAGCCTCCGCCATAAATTACTTCTCCTAATCTCTGCTGTTAATGGAGGGGGAAGATGGGAAATCTGTTAGTGACTAATTTCCCACAATTTTCCTGGAGAGAAACTTTTCTTTGATGCTATGGGGATGCAATATCTCTATCTATTATTATGATTCCTTCAAAAAACCACTTAGGATAATGTGGGTGAGACAAGAATGCAGCAAATGGAACCTGAAGAGATTTTTTCTTACATGTAACCAAATTTGATTCATTAAAGCCCAAATAGGAGGATATTTAATGAAATTAATGAGGTTATTTTGGTTGTTGACAGTTGAAAGAATACTACTGATATTTTCCCCTACCATCAGAATTTATGCAGGAAACAGACTTCTATAATGCTTGAAGAAGTCTCATTTTCCCCTTATTCCACTCTAGTTCCAAAGTTAATTAGGTGGCTGAGAAAAGTGAGATACCATTACTGACCAAAGTAGCATTTTTAATGGAATCTAATGCTGATTAAGGGACAGAACAATACTAAGAGATGTATTTACATTCCCTATAAATAATGAGGACCTTAGGAAGAAAAAAAATTGTCTTCTGCAATGTATGTGCACAAATTACACTTCAGGAGAAAATCAGTATCAGTATATTCGGCAAACACCATACACATAATGGTTACAGACAGGATTCACCAAGGATGCTAAGAGCAGAAGGTAAAAATTTGAGCAGAAAGACGACATTGTCATAGTTTCTAAGTACCTACCATAAGATATTTATTAACTAGAAATGGAAAGGTAGTAACCCAGCAAACATCATTTCAACCAAGTGATCAAAGTTAATGTCACCAGTAAGAACACATATTGGCATCATTTTGGGTAAGTTCTATTGTTACTTCTGTGGTATTTATGACAAACATTCATAAACTCAGTCCAATTATGAGGAAACATTAGACAAACCCAAATTAACAACCTTAAAAATAATTATTAGTACTAGTCATAAGTGTCAAGGTCATAAAAAAAATAAGGAAAGACTAAGGAACTGTTGCATATTGTAAGAGACCAAGAAAGAAAACAAACAAAGAACAACAACAAAAAGCAATATTTGGTCCCTGATTGGATTCCAAAATGAAAAGAGGACATTAGTGGGAAAATGGGTGAAATTTGAATGTGATCTGTACTTTAATAATATTGAATCAATGTCAATTTTTTGGTATTGATCACTTTACTATGGAATCTCAGATGTTAACCTTAGCAGAAGCTGATAAGAGATGTACAGGAACCTCTGCACTATTTGTGCATCTTGTAAGTCTAACATTATTTCAAAATTAAAGGTAAAAAGTCACTTCAGAGAACCTATTTTCTCTATCCAACTTCTAAAATTTCACTGATAGAAAGAAAAAAACTAGGTTTAGGGGCTGCTGTGTAGTTCTACCAGGAAATATAAATTTAGGAAGAGAATGAAGTCTACACAGAAAGAGGGCAAGGAAAACCTGGGGAGGTGTGAAGGTTTTTACATTCAGGGATATGTCAGCAGTAATGGAAGGTGACATCCTGGAAAATCACATAGAGCTCCCAGGCATGGAGATAGCATGAGATGATGTAGAACATGGTGAAAGCATATATAGAGATGGTGAGTTTCAGCCCTAGCTGGTTTTGCTCAGTGGATTGAGCGTCGGCCTGCAGAGTAAAGGGTCCTGGGGTTGATTCCGATCAACAGCACATGCTCAGGTTGTGAGCTCCATCTCCATGTAGGGGGCATGCAGGAGGCAGTTGATCAATGATTCTCTCTCATCACTGATGTTTCTATCTCTCTCTCCCTTTTCCTTCCTCTCTGAAATCAATAAAAATAAAATAAAAAATAAAGAGGCAGACCAATCACTTTTTAAATCCTTGATCTTCTAACTGGTAACTATCTGACCAATGTAACTCCCCCCCCCCCTCTCTCTCTCTCTCTCTCTCGATAACAATATAGATCTTGCAGGTTTCCCAGATATTACTGAAATAAATTAAATTATATAAAAATAAGAGCGAATAACCACATGTCTATTTAAAGCCATAGCACAGTATTACATTCAGAGGCTCACCCTTGATAAGCCAGGTGAAGAATTTTAAAAGAAGGGAAAACTCATATTTTCATCTACCAACATGTATGTGTTCAGTTTCTTTAGGTTTTATGGTTATATATTTTGACATTTGTGATTTTAGTGTATCATTTTGTATCTTGCATTTTTCATATTGCTATATATGAATTTTTTCATGTTATTACATTATATTTAAAATGAGAATTAAATTGCTACTATTGAGCATTTGAGTGGATTTCTATTTTTTTTTACTATTGTAAACCATGAATATTGCCTTTACTGTCATTCATTTACTTGGAGTATTCCTTTTAAAAGGACTGTGCATTGACATTTGTAGTTTTATAAATTGAATCGTTAAAAACGACCTTTTCAGAAGTTTTTCTTATTTTACCTCTTATTTTATAAATATTTGAACACTTGAATCTTAAATCACTGAATTTCCTTAACAGCAGTATTAGAAGTACTTATCATTCAGTGTCAAAGCAAGTACATTGGCATGATCTCTGCTTCTAATATAGGACTACAACCCTGGAGCAGAAAAATGGATAATCACACTGTTTAGATATAAGAAACATGGCTAGTGCTATGCCCGTGCTACTTCTCAGTATTATTCATCGTGGCATGATGCCTTAGGGAAAAATAACTGCCAGTGATTCTTACTATTGTTCTATTAGCACGCTTTAGTGCAGGTTGCCAGTACTGAGGGTAGGCCAGAATGCAGAGTAGATGAGGCCTTTTAAATACTATGCAGCAGCCCACTACAGTGTGTCCACTTCCCAGTGTCTGTACGAGGCAAATTTTCTATCAGTTCTTTGGATTTTGAGCAGTGACAGCTGTGCTTGGCTGTACTTCTTGATCCTTAAGTTCTGAAGATTTCTGGCTTATAATTATTCACAAAGATGTCCCACCATAGCCTGCATTCCAATTTTATGTTCTACAGATTGTGCTTACTTTTGTAATTTCTGATTTATGATGATCCTATTAGTATCTTTCTTTTGTAGTCTGTTCTCATGCTCTGCTTCCTTGTTCAGATGTTATAACATGATGCTATCCTCGATCCAGTATAAAAATATAAATTATATGGGTATAATGAGGATTGGTTACTTTAATTGTATGCACATACCACCTTTCTTATCCATCCACACCTGGGCACTTGAGTTGCTTTCACCTTTTAGCTATTGTGAATAATGCTGCTGTGAACCTTCATTTACAAATATCTGAGCCCCTGCTTTCAATTTTTTGGATATATCCCCAGAAGTAGAATTACTGGATCATATGGTAATTCTACTTACAATTTTTGAGGGATCACCACACTGCGCTGTGTTTCTGAGCTACTACACAATTTGACATTTCCACAAATAGCATACAAGGATTCAAAATTCTCCATAAAGTTGCCAATAACCAACACTATTTACTTTTTAAAAATATCAGCCATTCTAATGGGAGTGAGGTAGTATTTCATTAGAGTTTTTATTTCATTTCCCTAATTATTTATGTTGTTAAGGATTTTTCCATGTAGTTATTGGGCATTTGTATATCTTCTTTGGAAAAATGTCTATTCAAGTTATTTACCCATTTTTAATTTGGTTGTTTATTGTTTTCTTCTCAACTCTAGTTTTAATAATGGCAGTTTAAACTATGAATCAAAAGATGATGATGAGAAGAGGTAAGAGATCTGTGATAAAGAACTTTGGTCTCAATTCAATACCTTAGGCTATATCTAGATATTGTACATGTGTTCATAGAGAGGATAATGTAAACCAGATGTTATTCCATAGGGATTATTATATCATAATTAAAATAATGGGTTACAAAGACTCCACAGGTTGTGGGGAAATGAAAGCATCTGCAAGCCCCAACCCCTAATCGGAGCAGATGTCTCTTGCCCAAGGGGTATGAAGTAACGACTTCACTTATGCCACCTGTCTGTATAAGCATTTCAACCAATTAATAGAGAAGGCATTTGAAGGGCTGAGACATTTGTTAATTCTAAAAACAGGAATGAGACTGTGATGTGTCCAATTATAAAATGACACCGATCCCAGTCATCGATGGTGAACATGGGGTGGGATCCACTTCTGCTGCCCTTTCTGACACCTTCCATGGAGCTAGATAAAGTGGAAAAAAGCAAATCGATACATAAACTAGGTCTGTGGTGACAAATTTTACTTCCTTGACAGCACTGTATATTTTCATTGATCACCAAGATCAGAGCAAGTCACATCCTCTATGGTAAAATAAAGCTCTAATTCATGGTGTTAGATTGGTGTTGAATTCAGAAAGCCAGGTAAGTAGTATATCTTTGATTTCTTATTGTAATACTAGAGGCCTGGTGCACAAAATTTGTGCACTGGGGGGGGGCGGTGGTCCCTCAGCCTGGCCTGCACCCTCTTGAAGTCCAGGAACCCTCAGGGGATGTCTGACTGACGGCTAGGGCCCACTCCCTGTCAGTTGGATATCCTTAGTGCTGCCCCAGAGGCAGCAGAGGCTCCTGCCACCACCTCTGTGGTCACCAGCTGTGAGAACAACTCAGGGCTTCAGTGGGAGCGCACTGACCACCAGGGCACAGCTCCTGTGTTGAGCATCTTCCCCCTGGTGGTCAGTGTGCATCATAGCAACTGGTGCCATTTGGTTGATTTGCATATTAGCCTTTTACTATATAGGATTGGTACACCTCTTCGTACTGCTCACTAGCCCTCTCCTGCACTCTGTTCGCTGCAGGATTGGTACACCTCTTCGTACTGCTCACTAGCCCTCTCCTGCACTCTGTTCGCTGCAGGCATATGGAAACACAGCTCCCCTGCCTGTGCTGTTTCACACCAGGCCCATGTACGGGCTGGTGTTCACCTCAAATGACTTCTACTTTGAAAAACTGACAGACCTTTATCCTTCAGGTACCAGCTCAAGGCTCTTCTTCTCAGTAACGTATTACTTTATCACCTAGGAGAGGTGATAATGCCATCTTAGCATCCTCGCGCTTCCTAATATGCGTCAATAGTGCAGCATTTTTCTCACCAACTTGTTCACTGTAAAATGTTGACTCCCATATCAGAGTGTGATTTCCTGAGGAAACAGATTGGATGATACTCACATTTGTAGGCCTAGTTTCAGAAAGTAAAACTTTTTTAAAAGTCTGTGTTAATGAATAAGAACGTATGTTGGAAATTCTATTGACAAAATGAGAGTTTGCTCCAAAATCCGATTTATTGCCTTGGATGGTTGCTCAGTGGTTAGAGCCTGGGCCTTGCACACTGAAGAGTCACCAGTTTGATTCCCAGTCAAAGGCATGTACCTGAGTTGCAGCTTTGATCCCCAGCCCTGGTCAGGGCACATGCAGGAGGCAACCAATTAATGTGTTTCTTCCACATCAATTCTCTCTCTCTCTCTCTCTCTCTCCACCCCAGCCCCTATCCCTTCCACTTTCTCTAAAAATCAATGCAAAAAAAATATGCTCAGGTCAGGATTAACAACAACAAAAATAAATTGATTTATTGATTACTGTAAGATTTTAATTCCTTTTTGCTTCAATGAAAAGTTAAGGATAAGTTTATTCTGATTTGTTAAGCACATGGCAAAAATAAAATTCAATTTTAAAAAAATTAACAGAGATGTTAAGATTGTTAATCTGATTCTTTGCGTTTTGGATTGGTGTTTATTAAATAGGATTCCTGGAATCTGTAATTTAACTTTGAACCTGGAAATGTGTGAGATTAAGAAACGTTTTCCTATCCATCCCCATATCTCTGGGTCTAAAAGTGGTAAAAATAAATAAATGAATAAATAAATAATAAATAAATAAATGCATCCTAGTAATAAAGGTGCTAATCTAATTTCTTAATGTCATTAACTAGTCTCAATCATACAAAGTGGAAAAATCTAACATCCTTTGCCATGTCTGCTTGCTGTGCACCTACAGGCTTATACTGTTTCTCTCTCAGCCCCACTCAGACTTCCTGGAATGGAAACACAGGATGGAATGACATGCTATAAGGAGAGCTTGCACATCACCGTGAAGGTCAATGATATACAGCAGAACCTCACACTTTCCCCCCCAAAACAATAGAACCAGTTCCTTACATAGTGATCTGTTTGAACCGAGATCGGCTTGATTTACGAAAGGCGGCTCAGGGAAACATGGATGTGGTTTTGTTAGAGATCTATCTCTCTCTCTCCATCATCTATCTAGTGTGTGTTTCGGTGTAGAGCTATATATAATGTATGCATATATTACCAATCTGTTTACATATCTATTTATTATTGCACTTTGACACCTACCTTTGCCAAAACAGCGAAGAGTGCCTTTCACTTTTTTTTATATTATCCCAAACATTTGCCCATCCATCTTTTTATATCTCCTTGCTGCCTCCCCCCACTGCCTCCTCCCCCTCTTCCTTGCCCCAGTAATTCTCTGATCAGTGAGTCTTTGCTCATGGCAGCCCTAATGATGCCACTTATGGGAAGAAGTGCTTGGGGGGAATTGTCCGCCGGCTTGCTTACCCAAGAAGAACGGTGCTTTTGCATCCTCTTTGCTGCCGGGCCCCTTAGTGCATCCATCCTAGCCCCGCTGATGGATGGTTTCCTGTCTGTAATCACTAACACAGTGTCTTTCAGTCTGGGTTCTTGCATTTTAACTCACTTTGTCTCACTGCCCTGTCCTCTTAATGTAAATGCTTGTCTCCTTGCCTCTCAGTCTAATAGCTCATTTCTCCTTCTCCCCTATTACCCAGCATTGTTTCTCTATCATATCACTTGCAATTTCTTGGATGACATATTTTACTTTAGATCATAGCTCATTTAGTCTTTTCTCCTGCTGGTATGCTAATAGCAACTCAAGCTAATCATTAATTTCCACCCTGTGGTTTCAGGAATTCCTTCCATGCTAAATCTTGCATAGAAAAATTATTTTAGAGTTGGCACCTTCACTTAGTCTAAGGGAAAAAGTGAGCCAGAAGATGCCTAGATATAAAAACTCAAGCCTCACAAGACAGGGACATGTATAAAATGTTAATGCCTGAAGAATCTTCAGAGATCAAATTCAAGTTCCTCATTTTTAATGATGGAAAACAACAACAACACAAAACTGAGGCCCATGGAGTTTAAAAGACTTGCAGGTCACACTTCCTGTTACATGAGATTTCTTAGTTCGAGAAGCAGGCCTGTGGATAGCTTCTACTTGCAGTGCCTCAGGCAAGAGGACTAGCAATTGGCTCCAGGCCGAGTTCTTAGCCAGACCCTTCTCTCTTCCCATCCTGGGCTCATCACGGGTTTCTCCCTAGATGTGCATCTTCAGACAGTAAAGCCTGTTCAGTCCCCTAGACACAGTACCTCCCCACCCCAAGCAGCTGCTCCTCCTGTGCTGTGACCTAGTTTGAGAGAAAAATGGGGGAAAAAAGCATCAGACCTGGAAGCTGTCCAGGTGAGTAGGCCAGGAGGTCCCAGAGCACTGGGTCACGAGAACGTGTTCTAGCAGGAGACACAGACGTAGCTCTGGGCACTGAGTTTTTCACTCTACACACACACACACACACACACACACACACCCTGATATTTTATGTTATCTTTCATATTTAAGTTCAGGTCACTAAAATACTGATAAGAGTTCTATGTTGGTTGAAGTAAAACTGTCAGCTAATGATAAGAAAATGGGCAGTAAGGACTAATCCATTTAGTTGGGGGTCTTCTAAATATTAGTATCTATAAATCTATTTTATCGGGTTATTGTGTCTATAGAAGGATCCACCAACCTCATGCCTGGGGTATAGATATGTGTCTACTAGTGTTCTAGAAGTTCAACCATATACAAGAGGCCTCAAAATCGCACCATTCCTGAATTTCCCTGAACACTGGTTTTTGGAAGCAGCTCTCCTGCAGTGCCCAGTGTCCCTGAGAATGACTCTCTAGTTCAATGTTTCCAGTTTTCTGGTAAAAACCACAGTCTTGGACAAGTAGTCACCAGGACACGTGAGTAGTCACCTAGTGGTATACCTGCTCCTTAGAGTGCTTTTTACAGCTCTCTCTGATTTTAACTCCCACATAATACACAATCCTCACCTCCACTCTTACGCCTCACCCCATAACATCAGTACCTCTCACTCCTAAGTCTGGTCAGGGTTCTGCACTAACTTGCTTTTCATTATCCTTGGCAGGCACCTTTGACAATCAACTTCCAGAATTTACTAATGCCTCACCCACATTCCATCATTAAAAATTTGTTAACATCTTTTATCAACTGGAGTCTCCACTCCTGTTCTCCATGTAATTGTAAATTTACAATCAACAATCTTTTCCTTTAATTTTACTTCAGGGCCAGAAGGAAATGAGTCTGGGTTCAGCTGTTGACTGTAGGATGTTCAGAGGGGTGGTAAGATGCAGAGGACTTATTATCTGTGACCCATTATTACGTGGCTTACAAAAACACTGAAAAACTAGCTAAGCAGCTCTCCCTTAATTCCCCAAACACCACTGCTGAACTAGACCACTGAGGTTGATGCTGACTCTGTGATGTGTGGAATGCTAGCTAATTAATTAATTAATTACATCATGATTGCTGACCCCAGACTGTGTTTGCCATAAACTGGATCAACACAGTGTTCGCTCCACCTCGTATTGGCCAAGAAACTAGGTTCCTGACATTGGATTTCTGATGCAGCTCACCCAGAAAAAAAAAATATATATATATGTTTATGGTCATGCCTGCCAGTAATGTGGTTTGGTTTAATGTAGATAATATGCAGAATATGAACTAACAGAAACTTGGAAGTACAGCTTTCAGCTTTCTGTCCATTGATATGCAGTAAAGAACATTGCAAATAAATTGTAGTGGAGTTGAGTGAGTGTATAAAAGTATCTTCTGCCCTAGCCGGTTTGGCTCAGTGGATAGAGTGTCGGCCTGTGGACTGAAGGGTCCAGGATTCGAGGGTTCAATTCTGGTCAAGGGCACATGCCTGGATTGTGGGCTCCATCCCCAGTAGGAGGTGAGCAGAAGGCAGCCAATCAATGAGTCTGTCTCATCACTAATGTATCTATCTCTCTCCTTTCCTCTCTGAAATCAATAAAAATATATTTAAAAAAAATAAAAATATCTTCCACATCTATGTTTAACTGAAATTCCCTTACCATACACTTCTGATGGATTAATATGTGTATACGTCAGTTCTTCTCAGTTGGGAGCAATTTGCCCTTTGGGGGCATTTGCATACACATAATTTTTGAGTGGCACAGCCGGGGTTTTGTACTGGCATCTAAGAGGCAGAGGCAAACAATGCTGCTAACTATCCTACAATGCACAGGAGAGCCTTCCAACAAAAAAGATCATTCCATTCAAAATAGTAATAGTTAGGAAACCCTAATATATGTGAATAAATAAAAGTAAATAACTCATAAGTACAATTATCTCCGAGGAAGAGAAGCAAGGGCTAAATTTAAGAATGGTGCTTAAGGGGACTTTAGTAATTATTTTATTCATCTTTAGAAAGAGAATGCATAATGGTATTAAAACCAATGAAATAATAATCAAATGAAAATATGGGAGAAGGATATAAGGGACTTGGAAACAAAAGAAATATTCAAAACAGAATATTTGTTTTTTTCTTTAAAGGTATATCTAATCTAATAAATGAGAAAGATGCAAATTGACTGTACCTATGCTACATCCACAAGCCATGCCCACAAGCCATGCCCACCAGCCAATAAGGAGCAAATTAACCCAACTAAGATGGTGGTGGCCATGAAGCTGGAGCCAGCAGATGCTTGGGTTGCCCCCGGCAATGGAGGAAGCCAAGCTTTCTGCCTGCCCTGCCGGCCCTGAGCTCTACTCAAGGCTACAAAGTTTCAATTATAGAAAATAAATAAATCCCAGATACCTGCTTCCAGGCCAAAAATGGCCATCAGCCCCTCACCCAGGCTGGCCAAACCCCCATGGGGTGAGGGTCCCTGCTGGTGGCCTTGGCCAGCCTTAAAACAGCCCTCAGCCCCTCACCCAGGAACCCCAGAAGGACCCCCACCCTGATCCAGGACAGCCGGCCCCTACCCGTACACCATACCTCTATACAAAATAATAAAAGGATAATATGCAAATTGACCCTAACAGCAGAATGACTGGGAATGACTGGTCACTATGACACACACATCAGTGTGCTCAATGCAAGAGCTTCCCCCGGTAGTCAGTGCAGTCCCACAGCGGGAGCTCTGCTCAGCCACAAGCCAAGCTGATGGCTGCCAGCACAGTGGTGGTGTCAGGAGCCTCCCCTGCCTCCTCAGCAGCACTAAGGATGTCCGACTGCAGCTTAGGCCTGTTCCCTGCTGGCAAGTGGACATCCCCCAAGGGCTCCTGGGCTGCCATAGGGATGTCTGACTGCCAGATTAGGCCTGATCCCTCAGGGAGCAGGCCTAAGCCATCAGGTAGACATCCCCCAAGGGGTTCCAGACTGCGAGAGGGCACAGGCTGGGCTGAAGGACGCCCCCCCCCCCAAGTGCACACATTTTTGTGCCTTGGGCCTTTAATATATATATATATATATATATATATATATATATATATATATATATATATATATATATATATTTCTTTTTTTAAAATAGGAAGAGAGAGGGATAGAGAGTTAGAAACATCAATGAGAGAGAAACATTGATCAGCTGCCTCCTGCACACTCCCTACTGGGTATGTGCCTGCAACCAAGGCACATGCCCTTGACCAGAATTGAACCTGGGACCCTTGAGTCCACAGGCTGTTGCTCTATCCATTGAGCCAAACCAGTTAGGGCAAATATATATATATATTATATATATATACTTATTTATTTCAATCACTATAAGTCCACACTATCATTTTAGCAATAAATCAAAGTGCCTTCTTTAACTCCTATTTCTTCCTCATCCTCCACATTCCTCCACATCTAATCAATGATGAAATCCAATGTATTCTAATGGCAACAATGTTTTCTAAACCATCATTCCCTCCTCATCTCACTGGTAATTTTAATTTTTGTGTGTTTTTTTTTTTTGCCTGGATCATGTCAACAGTTTCATTGCTATCTCCCTACCTTCAAAATTCTCACTCTCCATGTAATTTTTAGGTCATTTACAATTTCATTCTTTGGTGTCATCATTCACAATCTATCCTAACAATATAGAGATTCAACATAATTCCCATTAAGATACCAATGTCATACCTCATAGAACTAGAATAAATATTCCAAAAAAATATATAACCTCAAATGACCCCAAATAGCCAAGGCAACCTTTATAGAAAAAAAATTGGAGATATTACACTTCCTGATATCAAATAATACTATAACTGTGGGAAACTGATATAGGGTTAAGCCTCGGACTGACCTGTTGGCAAAGTCACAAACAAGTCCCAGCTTAGAGGGCACAGTCCTCTTAGCATAATTAGGCTTGACCTTATAACACTCCCTAGTTCTTATCTGGGAAGCTAATGGCTGAGGGAAGTGCAGGAAGTGTAACTATGGTCAAAACAAGTGAAACTCACAAGAACTATGTAACTATGGTAACCACTACCTTGTTTACCTCTGACTATAAAAGGTTGGTACGGCCTGAGCACTGGTGGAAGTCTTTCCTCTTGAGTTGGACTTACCTGCCTGGCCCCCAATATTCCCAAATTCTCTCGTGTCTTTTCTCTTTCATTTGTGAGGCTCCTCTTCCAGATACGGAACTCTGAACCACACGGGACGTGGAGGGAAACATTTACAATATATAACCCTACATTAATTAAAATGGCATGGTGCTGACATACAGATCAATGGAATGGAATAAAGATCTCAGAAATAAACCTACACATATATGGTAAATTAATCTATGATAAAGAAACCAAGAACATAAAATAGTCTATTCAATAAATGGTGTTGGGAAAATTAGAATGGTGTTGGGAAAATCAGAGTTCCGTATCTGGAAGAGGAGCCTCACACAAATGCAAATGAAGCTAGGCCACTTTCTTATAGCATACATAAAAATAAACTCAAAATTAATTAAAGGTCTAGCCTTAGCTGGTTTGGCTCAATGCATAGAGTTTTGGCCTGCAGAACAAAGGGTCCCAGGTTCAATTCTGGTCAAGGCACGTACCTTCTTTGCAGGCTCCTTCCTGGCTTGGACCCTGATGTAGGCTCCTTGCAGGAGGCAACCAATCAATGTGTTTCTCTCACATCGATGTTTCTGTCTTTCACTCTCTCGTCCACTCTCTAAAAACCAATAGAAAAATATCCTCGGGTGAGGATTAACAACAACAACAATAAATTAATTAAAGGTCTAAATGTACAACCTGAAATTGTAAAAATCCTAGAAGAAAATACAGGCAGTAAAATCTTTGACACTGCTATTAGTGATATTTTAAAATATATCTGCTCAGGCAAGGGAATCAAAAGGACGAATAAACAAATGAGACTACATCAAACTAAAAATGTTTTTGCACAGCAAAAAGAAAAAAAATCAACAAAACAAAAAGACAACCTACTGAATGGAAGGTCTTCGCTAATGATGCATTTGATAAGGTGTTAGTATCCAAAATTTATATTAAAAAATACCTCATATAACTTAACACCAAAAACCCGTAAACAATTTATCTTAAATATGGACAAAAGACCTCAAAAGACATTTCACATTTCATACAGATGTATGAAAATATATCCAATGTCACTAATCATCCAATAAATGCCAATTAAAACCACAATGAGATATCACCTTAAACCTGTCAGAATGGCTATCAATAAATCAACAAACAACAGTGCATGAGGGTTCCCTTTTCCCTACATCATTGCCAACCCTTACTGTATTTTAAAAATGGAACTACCTTATAACCAGAAATTCCACTTCTGGGTATTTATCTGAAGAAATCCAAAGCACTAATCTGAATATATATATGCACCCCTATATCCATTGCCCTGTTATTTATAACTAGAGGCCCAGTGTATGAAAATTCATGCACTCAGGGGCGGGGTTCCTCAGCCTGGCCTGCACCCTCTCGCAGTCCAGAAGCCCTCAGGGGATGTCTGACTGAAGGCTTAGGCCCACTCCCACAGGGAGTGGGCTTAAGCCGCAGTCTGGCCTTCCTCTGCGGGAGGTGAACGGGCGGGCTGATCAGGTGATGGCCAGCCGGCCCTGCCCCCTTCTTTGCCCCCTCCCACCCTCCTGATCGCCCCTCTGCCGCTGCTGGTTGACGCTGCCCCCCCGATCACCATCCCCTCCCTCTGCCTGCTGGCCTGCGCCTTGTCTGGCCTGGTGCTGCCTGCTCAACAGCCCCACCCCCCACTGACCATTCATTCCCCCATTTGGTCTATTTGCATATTATGCTTTTATTATATAGGATAGCCAGTATATAGAAACAACCTAAGTGTCCACCAATAGATGATGGGATAAAGAAGAAGTAGTACACACTACAATAGATTATTCCTCAGCCTTAAAAAAAGAATTCTTACCATTTGTTAAAACTTGGTTGGACCTAGAGAGTATTATGCTAAGTGAGCTAAGTCTGACAGAGAAAAAAATTATTAAACAAAACAGAAACAGACTCACAGATACAGAGAACAAACTGAGGGTTGCCAGATGTGAGGGGAGTTGGGGGGGCTGGGTGAAAAGGTGAAGGGATTAAGAAGTACAAATTGGTAGCTACAAAAGAGTCACAAGTTGGTGAAGTGCAGCATAGGGAACATAGTCAATAATATTGTAATAATTACATATGGTACCAGGTGGTGCTAGACTTATTGGGGGAATCACCTCGTAAACTGTATGGCTGTCTAGTCACTGTGCTGTACAACTGAGACTAATATAACGTTGAATGTCAATTGCAATTATATTTTTTTAAAAGAGAAAAACAAATTTCACATAAGCTTTTTAAAAGGAAAAGTAGTTCTAAGAATAAAGTTCATAGGTTCATAGTGATACATGCCTATGAAAAAAAAAAAATCTCAAATAAACACCTTAACTTACACCTAAATGATCTAGGGGGAAAAAAGGAAGCTAAAAGTTAGTAGGAGAAATGATGATAATGATGAAATTTGTAACAAATGAAATAGAGACTAGTAACAATATATAATATCAATTGAACTAGGAGTTTGGTTTTTGAAAATATAAATAGAATAGACAAATTTTTAGACAGATTAACTAAGAAAAGGAGAGGACTTGAAATCACAAATGAAAGAGAAGATGTTACAACTGACACCATAGAAATACAAAGAATCATAAGAGTTACTATGAACAACTGTATGGCAACAAATTAGGTAACCTAGAAGAAATATACAACCAACCAACCCTGAATCATGAATAGAAAATCTGATAGACCTATTACTAATAAATATATTGAATCAGTAATAAAAATACCACCCTACAAAGAAAAATTAAGAATGAGAAATTTCACTGGTTGAATTCTACCAAATATTTAAAGAAGAATTAATCCTTATCCTTCTCAAACACTTGCAAAATGTATAAAAGGAGGGAATACTTCCAAATGTATTTTATGAGGGCAGCATTACTAATACCACAGTCAGACATGGACAGTACAAGAAAATTACAGGCCAATATTCTTGATGAACATAAGTGCAAAAATCCTCAGCAAAGTAACAGCAAACTGAATTTAACAATGCATGAAAAGGATCATACATCATGACTAAGTGGGATTTATCCCAGTGATGCAAGATGATTCAACATCCTTAATTCAATGTGATGTACCTCGTTAATTAAATAAAACATAAATCTGCCTGGCTGAAGTGGCTCAGTGGTAGAGCGTCAACCTGTGAACCAGGAGGTCATGGTTCAATTCCAGGTCAGGGCTCATGCTCAGGTTGTGGGCTTGATCCCTAGTATAGAGCATGCAGGAGACAGCTGATCAATAATCTGACTCATGATTGATGTTTCTCTCTCTCTCCCTTTCCTTTCTTCTCTGAAGTGTGTGTGTGTGTGTGTGTGTGTGTGTGTGTGTGTGTGTGTGTGTATTAATCTCAATTAATCTCAACAGTTATAGTTGTCATTTGACAAAATTCAACTTCCACTTAAGATAAAAACACTGGAAAAAAGTTCATGTGGAGGGAATTTACTTCAACATAAGAAATGACATATAGGACAAGCACACCATGACCATCATGCTCAATGGTGAAAAACTGAAATCTTTGATCAGGAACAAGAAAGGTTTGCCCAATCTCACCACTTTTATTTAACGCTAGAGGCCCGGTGCACAAATATTTGTGCACTCGGCGGTGAGGGGGGTACCTCAGCCCGGCCTGTGCCCTCTCACAGTCTGGGACCCCTCGGGAGATAATGACCTGCTGGCTTAGGCCTGCTCCCGGGTGGCAGAGGGCAGGCCCAAGCCCTAGGTGCAGCCCCTGGTCGGGCTCAGAGCAGGGCCAATTTGGGAGTTGGGGTGCCGCCCCCTGTCATACACAGAGCAGGGTGGATCGGGAGGTTGTGATGCCACCCCTAGTCACGCTCAAGGTAGGGCCGATAAGGGGGTTGGGGCGCCGCCCCCTGTCACACTCAAGGCAGGGTTGATGGGAGGTTGCAGCGCCACCCCCATCACTCACAGAGAAGGGCCAATCAGGGGGGTTTGTGCTCCGTACCCTGTCATGCACAGAGCAGGGCCCATCAGGGGGTTGAGGAGCTCCTCCCTGTCACGCACAGAGCAGGGGCGATCTTGGGGTTGAAGAGCTCCCCCCTGTCACTCACAGAGTAGGGCCGATAGGGGAGTTTTGGCACCGCCCCCTGTCACAGACAGAGCAGAGCGGATCAGGGTGTTGGGGCACAATACCCTGTCACACTCAGGGCAGGGCCGCTGAGGGGTTATGGCTCTACCCCGTCACACACAGAGCAGGGCCCATGGGGGAGGGGGGGTTGGGGCGCCGCCCTCTATCACCCACAGAGCAGGGCCGATCAGGGGGTTGGCTCGCTACCACTGTCACACACAGAGCAGGGCCTGGGGGGGGGGGGGTTTGGGGCGCCGCACCCTGTCACACACAGAGCCGCAGGGCGATCAGGGAGTTGGGGAGCTCCCTCCATCAGGCACAAAGCAGGGCTGATCAGGGGGTTGGGGCGTCTTCCACTGTCCCGAACAGAGCAGGGCAGATAGGGAGGTTGGGGCACCGACCCCTGTCACACACAGAGCCGCAGGGAGATCAGGGGGTTTGGGCGCTGCCCCCTGTCACGCTGATCCCGGTGCCGGGAGACCTCGAGGCTCCGCTGATCCCGGTGCTGGGAGGCATATTACCCTTTTACTATATAGGATAGAGGCCTGGTTCATGGGTGGGGGCCGGCTGGTTTGCCCTGCAGGGTGTCCTGGATAAGGGTGGGTGTCCCCACTGGGGTGCCTGGCCAGCCTGGATGAGGGGATGATGGCTGTTTGCAACTGGTCACACACCCTTCAGGGTGGGGGTCCCCACGGGGGTGCCTGGCCAGTCTGGGTGAGGGGCTATGGGCTGTTTTCAGGCTGGCAGTTTACTGAAGCTCCCAACCGCTCCTTTTTTTCTTTTTTTCTTTTTTATTCTAGGCCAGCTTTAGCTCTGAGGCTTGGCTCCAGCTCTTAGGCCTCCGCTGCTGAAAGCAGGTATCTGGTTTGTTTGGGTTCCATAATAGAAACACTGTTTCAACTCCAGCTCTGAGATCCCGGCTGGCTGAAAGCAGGTTTCTGGGGTTTTGTTTAGCTTCTATATTTGTAACAATGTTTCAAACTGCAAGCTCAGAGGCTGGCAACGGCAGGCGAGGAACGTTAGCTTCCTCCATCACAGCAGCAAGCAAGCCTCATGTTCGCTTCAAGCTGCCTGGCTCCCGGCCCCCTTCTTGGCTGGCAGTTAATTTGCATATCGCCCTGATTAGCCATGGGAAGGGTAGCAGAGGTATGGATAATTACCATGTTTCTCTTTTATTAGATAGGATAATGTAGGAATTTCTAACCAGCATGATTATGCAAGTATATGAGGGCATCCAAATCAAAAGGAAGAAGTGAAACTGTTTCTATTTGCAGATGGCATTATCTTATATATGGGAAACCCTAAAGATTCTACCCAAAACTGTTAGAACTAACTCAGTAATCTTGCAGGATACAAAATGAATACAACAAAATCAGCAGTGTTTCTATACACTAACAATAATCTATCAAAAACAGATATAAAGAAAGCAACTCCATTTATAATTACATTAAAATGAATAAAACACCTAGTAATAAATTTAACCAGAGATAAAATATCTATACACTAAACACTTCAAGACTTTGAGAAAGAAAATGAAGGCACAAATAATTAAAAAGATATTTTGTGCTCATCGGTTAGAATAATTACTATTGTTACAATGTTCAGACTACCCAAAGCAATATACAGAATTAATGCAATCCCTATAAAAATTACAACAGCATTTTTCACAAAATTAGAAAAAATCATAAAATTTATATGTGACCACAGAAAATCCTGAATTGCTAAAGCAATATTAAGAGATGAGAACAGGGGGAGAAGGAAGATGGCTGTGAAGGGAAGGCAGACTACAAGATAGTGTGTGAGTGAGAGAATGAAGGGAGAGTGTGTGGTCACAGGGGGAGTGTTTGTTTTAAATTGAGGGACAGCTATACTCTAGGGGACTGTGGGGGAGTGCCGGACGGGATTCCCCTGACCAGGCAGCCTCCACTGCTACTGGGATCTCTCCTGGAGCAACCAGCTCTGATGCAGAGACCATGCCATCTTGAAGGGGTAGAGTAGATGTTGTTGGAAGCCTGAAAATCCCAGGAATCTACAACAGTGGCACCCAGCGAACAGCTGCAAACCCTGGAACACCGGTCCCCAAGAAGCGTGAGCACGCGGATTCGGAGGAGCTCTGCAGCCCTCACGGAAAGGTCAGATTTTGCCTAGGATAAGGTGAGGTCTGTGGTCTGGGCAGGACAAAAAAATGCACACATCGGGAGCTGGAGAAAAAGTCCATGGCCGCTGGGGCTGGTGTGATCTGCGAATGTGGAAAGGGATCTGCAGGGCTGCTAACAGATGGGAACACTAAAAAAAAACAACCCATAGCTGAACTGGGCGCAAAAGGGCAGCCTAAAAATTTTAACAGTGTGCCGGCTGCTTAGACACAAGGGGAAAAAAGGGTGCACAGACTTGCTCCAGAGCGCTGGAGTTCACACAATTACTCTGGCTCATATTCATTCATTCATTCTCTCTCTCTCTCTCTCTCCTCTCTCTCTCTCTCTTTTTTCTCCTGCTCTTTAATTCCTTGCTTTTGATTACTAAGCCCAATACATAGGATCACCCAATTTGGGACACTCTAAGAAACTGCAGGGGAAAGTTGTTTTTGTGGAACCTGGGGGTCAGAGCAGGGAATAACAATCAGAGAACCAGCTCTGGGGCAGCCCATTCCCCCAAACCAGTATTAAGTGCCACAGGGAAAACAAAATATAAACACTAGCTAGAGAGGACCTATAGACACGGAGGTAAATCCAGAAACACTGCCACCCAGGGGTTGAATCACAAATTGACTCTTGTGTAAACACAAATAAAGGAGCATAAGAAACAAGGAAGAACTGCCTGCTTGAAAATCAGGACTGTGGCCTACAACACTGAGGAGCAGTGGAACACAGGGAACTTCAATACTGTCCTGACTAGGAAACAGATGTGCCAAACAGAACAGTACAGGAAGTGAATGACCTTCACTACTGCACATTTTTTTTTTTCATCTTTTACTTAAGAAACTAAATATTTTTCTTCTTTCCTCACTTGATTTTACTTTTTAACTATTACATTTTTCTTTTTAATCAGTATTATTACCACTACTATTTTACCTTTTTTTAAACGTGTCATTTTATTTTCTCTTCATTTTATTTTGGAATTAGTGTTCTACATTCTATTTTCATCTTTCCTTTAGCATCATTTTACTCTGCCTCAATTTTACCTTTATGCCAACACTCTCTTTCTCATTTTCCCCTTTTGTTGTCCTGTTTCTCTTACCCTATTCCTGCTTTGGATTTTCCCTATTGCTTCTTTTTACCTGCTGTTAAAATTTCACCCTACTTATATATCTAATTTCCAATCCCCTGCTCTAAGTCCATACACACCTCTCTCTTTTATTTCTTCACTATCCAATTTTTTTTCTCTCTATTGTTTTGCTGTTGTTTGCTTGACTGTTGATTATATTGATTTTTTTAATGCTTGTTGGTGAAATTGTTTCACTTTTCCTTTTTTTTTTGGTTATTTTTTGCTTCTGTTTTCCCTTGCCTTGTTGATATTAGTTGTTGTTTGTAGTTTGAATTCATCTCTAGGTATTTGTTGCTGGCTTTTGTTGGGATTAGTGGCTGTTCTATTGGAGTTTTCTCCCCATATAAATAGTTCTTTTTCCCTCTTCTATTTCATTTTCTTTCTTTTATCTCTTACTTTTTATTCCTTTTCCCAATTTCATTTTTGCACTCCTTTTTTCCCCTCTTTTTTCTTTCCTTCTTTTTCTCTTCCCCTTTCTTTTTTATCCCATAATTCTCTTTTCTCTGATGGTCACCTTTATTTGGGGTTATTAGTATCGTGAAAACATTTGTGCTCAGTGCCTCATGCGTTGTGCCTTGTTGTGTTGTATTTTGTGCCTTTAAATCAACACAGGAGGAAGATAACTACATAACCAGACACCTGGAGAAGAGAGATCATGGAGAGACAAAGAAACAGCCCGCATATGAAAGAAAAATAGGCATCACCAGAAAAGGAAGTAAACGAAATGGAGGCAAGCAACCTGTCAGAGAAAGAATTCAGAGAAATGGTCATAAGGTGGATGAAAAGAATGGAAGACAAACTCAACAATATGTGTAAAAACCAAGAGAAAATGAAGAAGAACCAAGAAGAAATGAAAAATGACAAAGATGCTATAAAGAAGTCAATAGAAAGCATCAACAATCCACTAGAAGAAGCAGAGGACAGCATCAGTGAACTAGAAGACAAGGTAGGAAAAAATACCCAAGCAGAGCAGCTTCTAGAAAAAAAAAATATTAAAAAGCAGGAGGAGAGCCTAAGAGAACTTTAGGACAACACGAAATGAAACAACATCTGCATAGTAGGGGTGGATGCCAGAAGGAGGGGAAACTGAGCAAAGAATAGAAAACCTGTTTGAAGGAATAATGACAGAAAACTTTCCTGATATAGGCAAGAAAAACTCACACAAACCCAAGAAGCGCAGAGTCCCAAACAAAATGAACCCCAAAAGACCGACGCCAAAGCACATTATAACTAAATTGGCAAACACCAACAACAAAGTAAGAATCTTAAAAGTGGCCAGAGAGAGACAGAAAGTTACCTACAAAGGATCCCTCATCAGACTAGTGACTGATTTCTCAACAGAAACACACCAGGCAATAGGGAATGGAATGAAATATATAAAGTCATGCAAAGGAAGGGTCTGAATCCAAGAATACTATACCCAGCAAGGCTATCAATCAAAATTAAGGGTGAAATCAGGAGCTTCACAGACAAAAAAGGACTACGAGAGTTTATTACCACCAAACCAGCAATGCAAGAAATGCTAAAGGTTCTGCTGTAAAAAAAGAAGAAATAGGAAATGAAGAAGGAAATTGGGTAAAGAATAAAAATGGCGACAAACAAGTACCTATCAATAATAACTTTAAATGTTAATGGATTAAATGCCCCAATCAAAAGACATAGGGTAACTGAGTGGATAAAAAAACATGACCCATATATCTGCTGTCTACAGGAAACCACTTCAGAAAAAAAGACGCACACAGACTGATGGTGAAGGGATGAAAAATGTTTTTCAGGCGAATGGAAATGGAAAAAAAAAAAAAGCTGGGGTGGAAATACTTATATCTGAAAAATTAGATTTCAAAGTGAAGGACATGAAAAGAGATAAGGAAGGCCACTTCATAATACTAAATGGAGCAATACAACAAGAAGAAATAACTCTGGTAAACATATATGCACCCAATACAGGAGCACCCAAATACATATAAAATATTCTGGAGGATATCAAGGGAGAGATTGATAGCAATACAGTCATAGTAGGGGACTTTAATACCCCACTATCACCATTGGACAAATCCTCTAAACAAAAAATGAGCAAAGAAATATCAATCCTAAAGAACTCACTAGATCAGATGGAATTAATTGACATCTTCAGAACATTTCACCCCAATGCCACAGAATATACATTGTTCTCAAGTGCACATGGGTCATTTTCAAAGATAGACCATATAGGGTCACAGACAAAGTCTCTTCAAATTCAAAAAGATAGAAATCATATCAAGCATCTTCTCAGATCACAATGGCATAAAACTAAAATTCAACTACAATAAAAACAATTAAAAAAATCAAACACCTGGAGACTGAATAGCATGCTATTAAACAATGACTGGGTTACCAGAGAGATCAAAGAAGAAATAAAAAAGCATCATGGCAACAAACAACAATGAAAACACAACAATCCAAAATCTATGGGACACAAAGAAAGCAGTCTTAAGAGTAAAGTTCATAGCTCTACAAGCCTACAGCAAAAAAAACAAGAAAAAATGGTAATAAATTACCTAACCCTACAACTCAAAGAGTTAGAAACAGAGCAACAAGAAAAGCCCAGCATAAGCAGAAGGAAGGAAATAATAAAGAGCAGAACAGAGATAAATAAAATAGAGACCAAAACAGTAATACAAAAGATCAACAAAACCAAGAGCTTGTTCTTTGAAAGGATAAATAAGATTGATGAACCTCTAGCCAGGCCCACCAAGAAGCAAAGAGAGAGGACCCAAATAAATAAAATCAGAAATGAAAGAGGTGAAATAACAACTGATCCCACAGAAATACAAATGATTGTGAAAAAATGCTATGAACAACTCTATTCCAACAAAATGGACAACCTAGATGAAATGGACATATTCCTAGAAAAATACAAGCTCCCAAAACTCAACCAAGAAGAATAAAAAATCCTGAATAGGCTGATAACTACCGAAGAAATTGAAACAGCGATCAAAAATCTTCCAGCACGCCAAAACCAGTTTGGCTCAGTGGATAGAGCGTCGGTCTGCGGACTGAAAGGTCCCAGGTTCGATTCCAGTCAAAGGCATGTACCTGGGTTGCGGGCACATCCCCAGTAAGAGATGTGCAGGAGGCAGCTGATCGATGTTTCTCTCTCATCGATGTTTCTAACTCTCTATCTCTCTCCCTTCCTCTCTGTAAAAAATCAATAAAATATATTAAAAAAAAAAATCTTCCAGCAAACCAAAGTTCTAGTCTGGACAGCTTTATAGGGGAGTTCTACCAAGCATTCAAAGAACTAAAATCTATCCTCCTCAGACTATTCCAAAAAATTCAAGAGGAAGGCACATTACAAGGTCTTTCTATGAAGCCACCATCACCCTAATCCCCAAAACAGATAAAGATATCACAATAAAAGAGAACTACAGGACAATATCCCTGATGAACATAGATGCTAAAATCCTGAACAAAATTCTAGCAAATCTGATTCAGCAATACATTAGAAAGATCATACACCATCACCAAGTGGGAGTTATTCCAGGGATGCAAGGATGGTACAATATCTTCAAATTAATAAATGTGATACATCACATAAACTGAGAGACAAAAATCACATAATCATATCAATTGATGCAGAAAAAGCATTTGACAAAATCCAACACCCTTTCTTGATAAAAACTCTCAGCAAAGTGGTAATAGAGGGATCATACCTCAACATAATATATGCCCTACATGACAAACTCACAGCCAACATCATACTCCATGGGCAAAAACTAAAACCATTTCCCTTAAGAACAGGAACAAGACAAGGATACCCACTTTCACCACTCCCGTTTGACATAATATTAGAAGTAGCGATCAGACAAGAAGAAGTAATAAAAGGCAACCAAATTGGAAAAGAAGTAAAACTGTCCTTATTCGCAGATGACATGATACTATACATAGAAAACCCCAAAGACTCCATCAAAAACCTACTAGACCTAATAAATGAATTTGGAAATGTAGCAGGATACAAAATTAACACCCATAAATTTACGGTCTTTTTATACACCAACAATGAACTCACAGAAAGATAAATGAAAAGAACAATCCCATTTACCATTTCACCAAAAAAATTAAGATACCTAGGAATAAACTTAAACAAGGACATAAAAGACCTGTACTCAGAAAACTACAGGACATTGAAAAAAAGAGATAGAACAGTGGTTCTCAACCTTCCTAATACCGCGACCCTTTAATATAGTTCCTCATGTTGTGGTGACCCCCAACCATAAAATTATTTTCGTTGCTACTTCATAACTGTGATTTTGCTACTGTTATGAATCATAATGTAAATATCTGATATGCAGGATGTATTTAGGTGAAAGTCATACAAATGGCCAACAGGTACATGAAAAGCATTACTAATCATCAGGGAAATGTAAATTAAAACCACAATCAGATATCACCTTATTCAAGTGATATTTATCAAAAAGCCTAGAAAAGCTCTCCTTAATTGGCACATAGCAGTGAATTATTGCTTATGAACAATAACAAAATGAATCATCATCTTAAACTCATTCTTTTTTTCTAAATATCTAGTCATTTATTATGATATGTAATACCTGAAAGTGACTTTCAAATCTTCCTTTACATTGACCAAAGGAATCCATTTCATTCAATGCCTTGCTGAGTCCCCCTCACTTTTGTTTTTGCTTTGATCAAGATAAAGGAACTAAGTGTTTTAATAGCAAGGAAATTGATAACAGCCTCAGGAATTTTGCATAGGAAGCAAGTTTGTATTTGGGCTATAGTTTTATTTCCCAAGTAGACAAGTGAGTTTATTTTTATTATATTAAAGGAGATATGTTCATAAAAACATTATATAAATCTTGGTATTACATGAAGCAAACAAAAAAATAGGAATCTATATTATTAGTGAATTAGAAATGATCAAACAACTTCTTTTAGCTCACTTTATTGATTTATTTTGGCTAAAGTGCTTTGTAAATGGAATTTTAGCTTATATCTGATATAGTATGAGAAATAGTTTAGAAAATCCTGGACTCCCTTTCTGACTGACATTTACTAGTTCTATGACTTTAGCCTCTCAATGCCTCAGTTTACTCATTTATAAAATGTGATTTTACTAAATTGTTAATATAGATATTATATTTAACAGGATAAGTGCTGGAAGCAAATTCCAGCAGGGGATTATAAAATGCTAGAAGTTCATCAAAAGGTTGATGAATCTTGGGGCTTCAGCAGGGCTGAAGATCTGCATGTTATTGCCTGCTGCCAGACAGCTGAGGGCAGTTCCCCCAAACTGATAATATTTTACTGTTTACCAAACCTTACCTTCGATATGTATATCTGCTTTGCTATAGGGAAAAATCTATACTAATAAAAGCCTAGGTGGCCCTTGCGCATGACGTTGTCACAAGATGGCCGCGTGCACAACGGAGGCGGGGAGGGCAGTTGTGGGTGATCCGGCCGGCAGGGGAGGGCAGTTGGGGGTGATCCGGCTGGCAGGGGAGCAGTTAGGCATCAATCAGGCCAGCAGGGGAGAGGTTAGGGGAGCGATCAGGTTGGCAGGCAGAAGAGGTTAGGGGAGCGATCAGGCTGGCAGGCAGGTGAGCAGTTAGTCCTGTGGGATTGGGCCTAAACTGGCAGTCAGACATCCCCCAGGGGTCCCAGATTGGAAAGGGTGCAGGACAGACTGAGGGACACCCCACCTCCAGTGCATGAATTTTATGCACTGGGCCACTAGTGTGTTAATAAAAACCTAGGGTCTGGAGATTCGGGGAGCTTAGTTACTAAAGCTAAGCCTCCCCTGGCTCCCCCAAAATGCCTCCCAAATGTATATTTTATGTCTAGTCTCTTTATTAATTTGCATTTCAGCACTTTCTCCAGATTCCTGAACCCTAATAGATGCGGATAAGACCCCAGCAGATAAGAAAGATAGAGAGGACCAGCTGCTAAATAAATACATTTCATTATTTTACATGTGGGCATGTATTAGGGTTTCTAAGCCATGGAATGTGGGTGAAGGGATAGCATACTCTTCCAGGCTCAGCTCATTAGAAGACATTTCCAGCATAATTCTCTATTCTTTATTTTCCCTTCTCCTGGTGCTGGGAATCTTACTGCAAATGGCAAATCTCCTATCAGGTTGGGTGCCTGAATGACTTTCTTATGCAAAGCTCAAGATTGGAACTGTACTGGGAGAGAAATAAATTCAATTTCTTTTAAACTACTGACATATCAAAGTTTATTTGTTGTGTTATTAGTATTACCTTAACTTACATAGGATCTAAATAATAGGTGTTAATGATCATTCTCCAATTGGAAAGGAACAAAAAAAACCTGAATTTGTGTATTCAGACAGTGTATGCAAAGTATAGGCAAGGCATTTGCTATAAATAGGAACTTATTCATTGTGTTGGCACTTTTTTGTATTAACACCACTGAAACATTACCCAGTAGAAAAGATTACCCACTGACTTGTGTCACACATGCCCATGCTCAGAGCCCAAGGGCATTGCATTTATATGACATTTCCCCAAATTATAGGATCAAAGTCTTGCTGTCAACACTTTAACTTCAAAAGACCTTTGGTTCCCAAAGACATTGAAGTGTAAAGAGCAAGGAATATTTGGCCAGAGAGCAGTTATGTCAAAAATGAAAATGACTGAGACTTAGAATTTCATTAGCTGAGAGTATGCATTTTTAAATAGTGCATGTTGTCAGAAATGCAATTATTTAACTCCTCAAATTAATTGCAATTATAACAAATTTTGTTAGGAAAATAATAGTTACCAAACCAAGGACCGGATAACAAGGAAATATGTCTGACTTTTTTATTGTGATAAAATACACAGAATATAAAAGTTACTATCTTAAACATTTTTAAGTGCAGAGTTCTGTGGTATTGAGGACATTCATGTTGTGTAACTATCACCTACATCCTCCCCCGGAAATATTTTCATCTGGCAAAACTGAAACTCTGCACCCGATATACAACTATTTCCATGACCTCCTCCAGGCCCTGGAAAACACCACTCTACTTTCTTTCTTTTGTTTTTTAATCTCCTTCTTCCTTCTACAGTTCAGCATCTGATAACCACTATTTTGTTCTCTGTTATTATGAGTTTCACTTTATTTTACTTAATTTTTAAAATGTTCCCCATATAAGAGTGATTATGTGATGTTTGTCTTTGTCTATCTTATTTTTCTTAGTATAATCATCTCCAGGTCCATTTATGTTGTCTCAAATGAGAGAATTTTCTTCTTTTTTAAGGCTAAATAATGTTCATATATGTGTATGAATAAAAATATTATTTAGCTTTTAAATAATTAAATCATGATATGTATGATTTAATAATAAAAATTTAATATGTATCTATAATAATAAAAGCATAATATGCTAATTAGACTGGGCGTCCTTCCATATGACCTTCTGGACAAAGCTCAGACTGCGAGGGTATCCAGGGTCCCAGGTGCCTGCTTGTGGCCAGAGGGAAACCTGGGTGCCAGCAGCCAGGGGATGGAAGGCTTACACTTGCACGAATTTCATGCATCAGGCCTCTAGCATATTTATATTTATTTATTCTTTAGTTGTCGATGACAGTACGTTGTTTCTCTATCTTAGCTATTGTGAATAAATCAATAATGAAAATTGTGGTTAGTGCTTTTGTTTTCTTTGAAGAAATACCAGAAGTGAAATTGCTGGGTCATATGGGTTTAATTTCTAAAATATATGGAGAACTCATTCAACTTCACAAAAGGGAGACAAGCAATCCAATTAAAAAATGGGCAAGGATCTAAATAGACACTTCTCCAAAGTGGACATACAGATAGTCCAGAGACACATGGAAAAATGCTCAAAGTCACTAATCATCGGAGAGATGTAAATTAGCACAACAATGAGGTATCACCTCTCACCTGTCAGTAGGGCTACCATCAACAAAGGACAAGTGTTTGGGATGATGTGGAGAAAAGGGAACCCCACTACACTGCCGGTGGGAATGCAGAATGGTGCAGCCACTGTGGAAAACAGTAGTTTCCTCAAAAAATTAAAAATGGAGCTCCCACTTGACCCAAAGATATCAGTTCTAGGAATATATTCTAAGAAATCAGAAACACCATTCAAAAAGAATATATGCTCCCCTATGTTCATAGTAATAGTATGTACAATAGCTAAGATCTGGAAACAGCCCAAGTGCCCATCAGTAGATGAGTTAATAAAAAAGCCTTGTTATATTTACACAATGGAATACTATATAGGAGTAAAAAAGAAGGATATATTATACTTTGAGACATCTTGGAGGGATCTGGAGAGTAATATGCTAAGCAAAATAAGCCAGTCAGAGAAAGATAAGTATCACACTATCTATCTCACTCATATGTGGAATCTAATGAACAAAACAAACTGATGAATAAAATAGAACCAGAGACATGGAAGCATGGAACAGAATAACGGATTTCAGAGAGAAGGTGGAGGTGGGGGAGGGGAGTGATTATCCCTTAACCGGGGAACTTATATGCATAACCCATGGACACAGACAATAGAGTAGTGAAGGTCTGGGAGGGTGGGTACAGGGTGAAGAAGGTCAATGAAAAAAAACCAAAAAAAAACCCCACAAACAAAGGGGACATCTGTAATACTTCCAAAAATAAAGATAATTTTTTAAAAAATTTGCATCTATAATAAATAGGGTTATTGTTCTACATTTCATTTTTTATAAGTTCTTTGTGTGATTTTTATATGGGTAAATATTAACTCAAAAATTAATTGGAAAGTGTTTCATGTGTCCATTGGCCATTTGTATGTCCTCTTTGGAGAAGTGTCTATTTAGGCCTTTTGTCCATTTTTTTTTTATTGAATTGTTTGACTTACTTTTGTTAAGTTGTATGAGTTCCCTATATCTTTTGGAAATTAACCCTTTATCAGATGTATTCTTGGCAAATATGTTCTTTCTTAATCCATATTCCTGACAGGAGTTTGCACTTTCCTCGATCAAGCAGAACTCTGTAGATCAAAAGCTTTGTAAAACGCTGCCTTGTGATAAAGAAACACATTTATGATAACATGGATGAAGTGAAATTTAGGTGACCTTCTCAAGTAAGGCAAAAATGCCAAAAGATAAATAAAAGTAAAAAGTTTATTTTAGGATGGCACTCTCCTGATTCTGAGATATATGGGCCATGTTTCTCACTTCTATTTAAAGACACATAACTCATGTGCTCTAAGGTGATATCAATATGCGCTCAAAATTGGAACATTTGCCTTGTGCTTTAAGTTTGTTTTTATCTATCTTTCAAGGGTAGAGAATTCATAATTATTACCCTGATAATAATCTTTAATATTTATATATGTTGATTTCAGAGAGGAAGGGAAAGGGAGAGATAGAAACATCAAAGATGAGTGAGAGAGAGCCATTGATTGGCTGCCTCCCGCACACTCCACACTAGGGATTGATCCCCTAACCTGGGCATGTGCCCTGGCGGTGAATCAAAACATAGGTTGATGGTCAATCCCTGAGCCAGGCAGGGCAGGCACCCAGATAATAATCTTAACCAGAATGTTGACCAAAGATAAAATCTCTCACTGGTTCTAATACTGGATTACACTGAGGTTATTCATAGATAAAGACGGTCCCTGGAAATCCACATATTGTTTAGAATGGCTATGCACTTTGTAGCAGAGAACTTGCAGAAAAATACTTAGAGCTGCATTGCTATGGTCCGGTGATCTAAGAGCTAGAATGTGCCTAGTCTAAGCCTGACATTGTACTTGGCCATGTGACACTGATTCTGGCCTGTCAGAATCCTGTGATAAAAATATTATCCTGTGTTCAATGACTATCATGAGTGATTTGCCCTCAGACAAAATTAATAAGTAGCAGTTCCAGCTGAAACCAAGGCGTGCTTTCTGCCCTTGAACCTGATGCCATCTCTCCCTGTGAAGTTTTTCTCCTATGAAGGCAATTTTCTTTATGAGAATACTTGTTATAGAAATATTTTCCCTCAAACTTATAAAGCCTATATATATAGGTTAAGGATGCTATTTCATTTTATTTAACAGCTATGTATTAATTTACTAATCATCAGACATTGTGTTGGTTTTTGGAGGTAAGACATTGAACAAGATGATCGCAGTCTCTATGAAATGGGTCACCTATTGGAGAAAATTAGATACACAGATATATAAAAGTGTGACGAATGGTATGAAAGGCAATATTCTTGGTATTATGCTCATATGTAGCTTTATACATATTCCCTTCTCTTGTAAACTGGAAATGGTTTTAAAGTCTTTATGTGCCCATATATTAAATGTAGCTAAAATATCTCGTAAGTGCTAATGTGTAAGGAGAGCTTTTAGAATTAAAACTGCATCACAGCATGAGACATGAATATCTGATCAGTCATTCATTAATGCAGCTGAAATAGGTCACTGTCTTATGATTAGCACATACTAACCCCTCTATTAGTTTTATTTTATAACTTATAAATGAAAGATAATTTCTGTAATATGTATAATATTATCTGGGTATCATATAAATGTCTTGCTATTAACACCACTTGATAACCTTTGCCTGAACCAATATATTTAATTGGTGTTGACGATCAATAATTTTCTATTTGAATCAATTATTTTATAGCAAACTCGAACCACTTTCTTCTACTCTATTAAAAATATATATAATATATATTTTCCCTTTCCAAGTTTAAAACATAATGTTTCAATTGGTTTCCCTAATGCTTACAAAAAAAATTTGGATTTCTTTTTAAATAAATATATTATGTACACTTTCATTTTTATTGATTACATGTGTTTCAATTGTTATTCCAATTACTTCTTTTACAGTGTTCACATCAGCACAGTTTGGTCAATAGGCATAAATTCAGGCTGACTCCTGGGCCTATTACTTTTAATGCTTCCCTCTTTCTGTTTTTGAGACTTACAGCAGACTCCTTTTCATTTCCCCTTCTTAAGAATTAGAATCAGGCCTTTCTGAAAATTCCAGGTTCTGTTCAGTGGGTAACTCTCTTAGAGACAAGTATGGTACTAGAAGTGTTTATTACTGATGTATTCCTTTAAGAGTATATTTTAAGTCGATAGATAACAATATTTCATAATATTGTCAGTTTAATTTTAACATTATTATATTTTCACTATTTGATTTTATAATTGCATCTCTTTGAATATATTTATTCATAACATAATTAGCATAACTGCGTATTCTTCCTTATAAAAACGGTTTCAAAAATAAAAACACTGACATTACTACAAACAACAGAATCACTGAGTGAAGTAAAACTTTGTTTTCTTCTAATTCCTATAAGTTGAAATCCAACAGCAGTGTGGTGGGAATGGTCAAATCTGGGTGTAGGCAACAAACGAATGCTTTTTCTATAGAGGAATGTTAATCAATAATAACATTTATTAGCACTTGGTCTGCTTTTAATTATCATTAGGAGTCAGCAAATTCAATACTGCCTGTAAAAAATAATTACCCCTAAATCTTTTCTTCATCTAATTTGTAAACAATTACTTGTATTGCTGAGTTTTAATTACACACAAAAATATGTTTCATATCACCACATATACATTAATTATCTTTAATAAACATTTTTTGTACTTGGAGGTTAGAGAACTCTGTTGAACATCTAGCCTAGAATAGGCAGACTCAGCTATACATGACGCTTTCAAGAGGAAATTTGTAATGGTTCAAAATTGGCTAGCTTTCTTCTGGTTCAGATTGTGTCTCTAATCCTAGTGGTACCACATATCCTTGTTCATAAACAACAAATTCAGATGAACAATGAATACAGCTATTGTAAAGCCAAAGATGCAGAACTTGGGTTCCTCCAGTTCTGTTCCTTCTGCCATGTGACCATGCTGCAGAATACTGGTCTAAATGCATAAAGATTTCCCCACAAAAGCTGCTCATTGTTGAGCTGTGTGCACAGCAAAGAGAAACTTTGGGAAGTTAATTGTAGCCTGTGATGTGTTATGTTATCCAAAAGATAATGTGAATACCAAAGATTCTGCCTAGATTTTGTGATTTGCTTTATGTGATTTTTCATTTCTGAGTTATTATTCTTTTCCCCCCTGGGATAAAGAGGCCTGGTGCATGAAATTCCTGCATGGGGGAAGGGGTCCCCGCAGCCTGGCCTGCACCCTCTTGCAATCCAGGACCTTTCGGAGGATGTCCGATTGCTGGCTTAGGCCTGCTCTCACAGGGTTCCCTGTGGATTGTGCCTAAACCGGCAGTCAGACATCCCTCTCACAATCTGGGACCACTGGCACCTAACTGCTTGCCTGCCTGCCTGATCACCCCTAACCACTCACCTGCCTGTCTGCCTCACCACCCCTAACCACTTGCCTGCCTGATTACCCCTAACCACTCTGCCTGCCTGCTTGATCCCCCCTAACCGCTCTCTGGGGGGCGGGGCCAGCCAGGACAAGGGGCCATTGTCGTTCTGGTCATTACACTGTTTTGGTTGCTGGGCTTTTATTATATAGGATATTAAGCTTTAAAACTGCTTCTGAAGATTGATAGCAGATATTGTGTAGAAGACCATTAATTTTTCAATGTCAGTAACAACAACACATAAGAAAGTGGAATTTCCATATACAAATTAAGAATCACATTTCAAATAAGGATACAAAAAAAATGAACACACTTGTCTCCAAACAGACTTGTTTCCAAAACTATATATTTATTCCAAAGCAACAATTCAAGTGATATCAAAGTTTTCTATCATTTAGCCATTTTCTCCAGCTTTTGTTGTTTTTTTCAGAATAAGAATATTTCAAACTTTTTTTTTAATTGCCAGGTTATATATATTAAACTGTGGAAATATAGAAAAGCCAATGGAATCGATCCAGAAGAAGCAAGGTCATTGACAGATAAAGACACTGCTCTACTAGCAATTTCTGGAATTTATCATGAAATGGGAATTTTAGGAATCTCTGCTAAACTCATTTTATAAGATTTTCCTATTAATTTGCATATATGTTGCTTTGTGGTAAAAACAATTCAATATTATAATTGTCAGAAAATCTTCTTTGACCAGTTATGAGTAAAGACAGAATAAAATTTGAAGTAAATTTTCTAATGAGCATAAATATGTGAAGATCACTGAACCATTTAAGGAAGGCATGAGCACAAGAAATATTATAATGTCACATTACTGTGACAGCAACTTGTAAGTTTTCGCTTTTTATTTTCATCAAGACAAGGTGATTAATATGTTTTGGAACTATTAATCCATTAATTTTATCTTTAATGTTTACTTGATATAAGTTTATATTTTACCAGTATGATTATATGTTCAAAGTTCAAAATATTATCATTGTCTGAATTTCTTTGCTGGTCATTCCTGTTTTTCTTGCTGAAAATCTGATATTATCTTCAATCATTAAAAATATTTTATATAATCAGAAATCTTTTTAGCTCAGTATAATATTTAGATAATTCATATTTACATTTTTAAGATTTTCCTGGGTCCCTTGAGGAGAAGGGGATACATTTAAACAGCTCAAGAACTTTTTTCATTGCTCCCAGGATGTGCAATTTCTTTAACATAAGGCCCTCTCACATTACCTTTTCTGCACCTTATCATGTCTTTCCCCTTAGCCCTTTCTGGCATTACTTTGGTGTCCTTCTGTACTCAGAATTTATTAAATCGTTTTTTTCTGTGGGTGGAAGTGGGATGCTCTCATTTGGGGGTAAGGGGGTGCTAGTCCTAGTTGTGGGGTTATCTGACCACAGCTAATCTCCTTCTGTTTGAATTCCTCAATTTCCTGCTCCCCCAGCTCCTGCCACACTGTCACAGTTATCCTATATAATAAAGAGGTAATATGCAAATTGACCCTCACACCATCACAAAGATGGCTGCCCCACATCATCACAAGATGGCTGCCACAAGATGGCTGCCCCATGTTGTCACATGATGGCTGGCAGGGGAGAGCAATGGGGGTGATCAGGCTGACAGGGGAGGGCAGTTGGGGACAATCAGGCCAGCAGGAGAGGGCATTGAGGGCAATCCGGCTGGCAGGAGAACAGTTAGGTGTCAATCAGGCTGGCAGGGGAGTGATTAGAAGGTGATCAGGCTGTCAGGTTAGGGGCAATCAGGCAGGCAGGCAGGTGAGTGGTTAGGAGCCAGCAGTCCCAGATTATGAGAGAGATGTCTGACTGCCGGTTTAGGCCCGATCCTGTGTGGGATCGGGCCTAAACCAGCAGTCGGACATCCCCCGAGGATTCCTAGATTGGAGAGGGTGCAGGCTGGGCTGAGGGATACCCTCACCCAGTGCATGAATTTCATGCACTGGTCCTCTAGCTTGCAATAATTATGTTAGATTTGGAGATCCCTCTCCTTCCTTCTCGCTTACATCTTAGTGGGAATTTTCTGGAATTCCCTGATTCTGTCTCACTCATGGGGTAAACCGTAGGGGTCTGTTTTCATTCCCATTGTTGTTATCTAATGTTTTAGATGAAGGAGTAGAGAATTAGCTCAAGGCCACTTCCTTGTTTCTGTGGAAAACAGAAATGCTAACAATATTTTTTAAAAGAAAATTATAGTCAACAGTATGACTCAGAAAATAGCTATAGTTGAAGGAAGACAAATGGCCGAAGAACCAGGTAGTCAAATTTTGACTTATTTTAAACTAGGAAGGAGATAGTTAATGTCTAAAATTTAAAAATATTTAGAAACCTGGAGGTAAGGGTCAGAAAAATTAAAAATTCAACTTGATAAAAGTGAGTACCTGTGGGAAGCAGGCAGGATGGTAGAGGAAAGGTGGAATAGGGCTCTTTAATTTCTTTATAGGCTACTAGGGACCCAGTGCACAAATTATTGCACCTTGAAAGGAACTGTGGGCCACGAGGCTGTGGTGGGCACAGGGGCAGGTCTCTGGCCATCTTCTATGTCCCCGCCCAGCCCCTTCCACCACAGCCCCTGGTCCCGTCTGCCAGGCAGCCCTACTCCCACTGCCACCACTCCCATGTGCTGACTGCGCCAGCTCCTCTTGCACCCGCTGACAGCATGGAGTGATTGGGGCCAGTGCCAGCAGCAGGTGTGAGTGGGGCCAGCGCTATCAGCGGGTGCAAGCTGTGGCTGCCAGCCCTGATTGCCCCTGAGGGCTTCTCCACCTCCCCCTGCTCCTGAGGGGTGATCGGGGCAGCAGCTGCTGCTCGCACCCACTAATGGTGCCGAGTGATCCGGACTGGCCCTGGGCACTGGCTGCAGGTGCGAGCGGGGCCGGTGCCAGCAATGGATGTGAGTGGGGCTGTCATTGGCAGTGGGTGCGAGTGGTGGCTTCCAGCCCCAATCGCCCCTCAGGAGCAGGAGGAGGTGGAGAAGCGGGTGCAAGCAGCGGCTCCAGTGCCAGCTGCAGGCGTGAGCAGGCCTGGTGTCGGCTTCGGGTGTGAGTGTGGTCGGCAGCAGGTGCGAGCACTGGGCGGGACCACATTGCGTGGGAGCAAAGAATTTTTAGTAACCATCAGAGGCTCGCCCTGATTACAGCAACCAGAGCTCTGCCTTGGTCTGGCACCCCTGCTCACCTGCTCCATCATCCCACCGCGGCCAATGCACACCATGTTCCGCACTCTGCCTCCTGCTGCCAACACCCACCATGTTCTGCACGTGCCCCCTGGTGGTCAGCACAATAATTTGTGACTGGTTGTTCAGTTGTTCCACCATTTGGTCTATTTGCATATTAGCCTTTTATTATATAGGATTCTTTATTACTTATGTTAGACTATGTGCACATGTTGCTATATTCTTTCTGTTACCCCATTGCTCTGTCTCCTTTTGCCTCTGTCTCTGTCTCTCTTTCCTTTTTCAAGCCATCTATCTCAGACCTGCTTTGGAGTGCTCTGGCCCTGGAATAAGAAAATAGGGAGACTGGTCTCACATGTAGCTGATGAGAGGATTTTACGGCTGTCATGACACCCTCCTGGCCACCAGGAGAACTAAGGCCACGGACAGGCGTTCATTTAAATGTAAATGAACTTTACTTTACTTCAAAGACATTATGAATTATTTAAAAACATCTGAAAAAGGCTTTTCTTGTGATTTCTAATAATTTAAGTTACTTTAGAATATTTTCAGTTTAGAAAATCCCATGATCAGTTCTGAGACTTTCTCTAAACATATTTAATTACCACTTACATATACACCCACATCAATGCACATTATAATTGGGATATGTGTTTTAAACATTTAGTTACTGACTAAATTCATTGATCTCCTCAGTAGTCAATCATTCTGGAGGCAGATTCGTGTACTTCCGTGTAGCTTTGTCATTACTATCCCAGGCAGACTTAACTTTTTGCAGATGACAGCTGGACTATGACCATTTAAGGATTTTTTAGTAAATGAACTTCTGCAATCATTTTTAGAGAATTGCTTTGGATCTTTTTTTCTCTCACTCATATTAAAACAGTACATCTCATATTAATAAGGTTTGATAAGTTCTGTGAAATTTCATTCACTAATATTTGGAACATTCAAAATCTATGATATTTTGTCTAGTAGGTCTGAGAATTAAGCCCAGTTCAAGGCATAATACGTTGGCATTTATAAGAGATATGGTCATTTACAATGAATGATAAAATATTAATTGAAGGGACTTTTTCTTAATACTTTCTCTCAATACTAGAATACAGTTCTACTTTACTTTAATCATAGCCTGGAAGCCATGCTACGGTTTCTCCTTTTGCAAAAATATGTAGGTGATGTGGTTTAGTGCATTTCCAAATACATGCAAAAACTTATAAACAAATACGGATTTTTCAGCAGATCTTTTAGTCCCTGAGGTATATTGCCAAATCAGCTTTTGGCACTGCTAATTCTTGATTTTATTTTCTCGCTGTCAACTCCAGTCTTGGGAGGGCATACAACTGATATGTCTTCATCAGCCCTGAGTTTCCCTCACGGCTGCCTTCTGATGCTGATTCCTAGCCTATGGTACAGATCCCTCGACTTCTGGAATTCTACTATAGATGCCAAACTGCATTCTGTACTCTTCCTTTGGTTTCTGCAGTGGATGATTTTAGAGTTATAATCTTTCCTACATTTTCAGTATTATCTCTCACTTTTGCATTTTATAATATTTTAAAACATAAGAATTCAACTCCATTTGTATTTTCCAAGAGACCAATAAACAAATGACTTTGTTTTTATTTAAAATTTAAGAGATAGTTTTTAAAATATATAATCTATAGTCACAGGAATTACTAGTAAACATGGTCTCCATAGGAAATACTTTATTCCTACAATTATCCACTTTCTATACCCATTCATGTAAGTCTGTCTACTAAGCTGCCTCCAATGTCCCACAGCTGGGCAGTAGCAGGACCCAAAGTCAAGCTTGGTTTTTCTGATTACAGTGCCCAGTCAAGATACTGAATCATCATAATCCTATTTAGACCATGACCTTGTCTTCCTATAGCAAATTGTGTCTTGTGAGCCTATTCTTCCCAAAACACCATATAATCTGCCACTACCTATCTGCTCAAATGCACACTACCTACTTTTATTTTGTATTCTATACTTCTTTCAGGTCTTCAAATACTTCATGCAGTGTTATTCTTCTTGGCTAACTGTTTTCTCTTCCATAGTGCTCTATTTTTCTCTCCTGGCCACATATGCATTGCCAAGCCAACTCATATCCAGGTCTAGTAAAATAATTTTATCAGATTCCATGCTTGTCTTTTATTTCTATAATAGGTTAGAATATAGATAGGTATGTATATCTCATAATCTCCATATAATTAAATCTCTACTTCTTTAAAGTCTGTTTTTCCCATTTAATACAAGTTCTTATGTATAAATCATAGTGCAAGAAAATAACCAAAGTTGAAGATTAAATGTATTTTAATATAAGCTCCTTAAGAATAGACATTTTTTTCTCCTATTACCTTTTTTTATTGTTTAAGGTATTACAAATAGTAGTACATATATCTCTCTTTTTTCCCCCACTGACCTCCCCCCGGCCTTCCCTACCCCCCGGGACTTGCCCTTGTCCCCTCACCCCTAATACTCTTTATATACACAAATTCTAGACATTGTTTAGTATGTAATAACAATACATACTTGTTCAATAAGGAAATGTCTTTTATAAATCTCCTACTAAAATTTAAGCATTTGTAATTAAAATAGCTCAAATATATCTGCTACAGTTTTAAGAAACTTTCCCAACCTAAATCTTAAAACTACTCTTACACTGAAATGTTTTTGAAATATGTATTTATTTTTTAGCATTTCTGTCAATTATCTGGTGATCAAATATATTAGTAATAATTTTTCTCTCACCATTAAAAGTTTCATAAAAGCATGTAAATCTAACATTTATTAACTGCAGATCTCCATGCAGTTGTTCGTGTACTCATCTGGAGTAAAATGATGATTACTAGTCATAATGCTAATTCAAGATTACAAGATTCTGTAGTAACTCCTAGGAATCATAGACAGGTTTAAATTGTGCTTATCAATTCTAATGGCAATAATAATAATAGCTGTTATAAGCGGTTCACGCACAGATACAGATACCATTTCATTCCCTCGTCACCATAACTCTGAGAAACAGGCATTGCTATCCCCCTTTGACAAACTAAGCTGCCTCCAATGTCACACAGCTGGGCAGTAGCAGGAACAAAAGTCAAGCTGGGCTTTTCTGATTACAATGTCCAGTCTCTTAAGAACTACTTACAGTCAGTTCACAGGGGTCAGAATTAGATGGACTAAGGTTCTTAGACCAAGCCTCTCAGAGAATCTATGGCATACGGGGGTGCAGGACTTGGGTTCAGCTTTTTAGGATTAGGGGGAAAAACACATGTACCTATCAAGATAACTCCCTCAGGGGCAACTTGATCAGACTCACAAGAGATTTGCTTACAGACCAGGATGGCAATTTCTTATTTTACCCTGAGAATTATTACTATTAAGCTGGCTCCAATACTCATGCTTGGATGTTTGTATACTTTTTATGAGAAATTCTACGCTAGGCTCTAAAGTCCGAATCCTTTGAGAACTGAATCGATTAGCTTGAGTGACTAGGCGAAACTGGCATACAGCTAGTGGCTTTATGAGGGCTTTCTCTGGATGGTGCTGATAACTAATATCTCCTAAGACATATTCCTCTAAGCTAGTTCTTTCACATGGTTCTTAGCTAATTGTAGAGAATATTGTCTTTCTATTCACCCTTTCCTTCCAATATTTAAATTGAAAAAGAGATTTGCTCTCTATAATAAAATGGTTGCCATTCAGTCTTACAGGTTGAAAAATACAATTTCCTCAGATTTTTCAAAGCAGCTCTTCCCTACAGGGCCAGATAACCGTTAACCAAACTCACAGGACTGACACATACATTTGGAATATTATTCTACGCAGTATTTTAAAATGCAGACACAAGACCTACAGGAGTAGCATACCCTTAGAATGTACCATCTAGTGCATTCTTCTAAAGGTAGAATAACAAAAAGAAAACAAATCAAACTCATAAAGCTGCTGGATGAGCATATAATATGAATATTATCATATATATATATATATATATATATATATATATATATATATATATATACACACTAAATGTTTAGTGGCACCAGAATAAAGGATGCTTCATTTGTCCTATACATTTGGAATGCCCTTAACAATGAGTCTCCATGAACTGAAATATAGGGGAACTTTTGGGTACACAGACACTACATTAGATTGCCTGGATTCAGACCCTTATTACATAATTTATTAAGAGAAGTTGGATGTTGATCTATTTGTACTTACGTTTCCTCATCTGTATTATGGAGTAATATATTATAGAAGCAAAAAACAGATGGTTCAGTTAAAGAAGCATTAATGGAGGGACTATATAGAGAGGTCTGTTTGGGTTTCAAAGGAAAAAACAACAACCAAGGAATGATGAGGTACAAAAAAAACTAACCATAGAGATAAGCTCTCACCATTACTATGATTGAAGGCATGAAGGAGACAAATAAAGTAGTTGGCAACCAGTAGTAATGGAACTATAAATTCGGGCCACATAGCAGAAGCTGATTTCAAGGAAGGGTGCATCTAAGTAAGAAATGCAATGGCTAAGCAGGAACACTATTGGAAAAATATCCTGACTGCTCTCTCTTTTCTCCCACACACCTCATACCATTGCCTCCCTTTGGCTAACAGAGCATAACTAGAGGTAAAGAATGGGTTAGGTAAAGTCAGGAATAATCTAAATATCCTGTATGTGTAGGGACTTAAGAGGTTGGTAGAGAAACGTGTGGAAAAAATGTGTATGAAATTGTCCACAAGCTTTCTATTTGGGAAGAGAAAACCGAAACTAGAATGTTTGTGCAAGTGAAGCTGATATAATATAATTTGTAGCACATGAGGCAAATCAGGTAAGGGGACATACTGATCTTATCAGCTCCTCAACTCCTAGGCCTCTCTGCTCAGTCATAGAGCATGCTTCCAACATCAACCCCTCTACAATTTCATTTTGTCTCCTGGTGCTATAGACTTGATGAGGAATGCTAGGAATTTCTTCCCGAACACCATATTTCCAGGAGGCAATAAGACCTAAAGGATATATCTATTTATATCTATATGTCTAAATACATATCTATATTTTTATCTATAATGCCCCCCCCCACACACACACACACAAAATAAAGAGTCCTAATGAGTATTCCAAGTCAGTGGATACCCCTCCTCCCTTAGGTCATTGAGGCCCTCAAGTTCCTTCCATCTAATTTCTCTGTTATCCCCTGAAGAGTTGTATTTGTCTGCATGACCAAAGGTATATTGTAGGCACCTGCCTGTATTAGCTTCTTGGAAGGGGAAAGTGTAGGGGAGCATGCTCACTGCTTCACAGTGCAGGCATAAAATTAATACCTATCACTTCTGTTCATATTCTACTGCCAACAACTTTATCACTTAATCTTATCGCCAAACCTAATGACAAGGGAAGCTAGGCCTTACAGCACAGCTAAATAGGTGATATACCTAAATATTCTGAAAGTTATTATTACAGAAAGAATAAGGGAGTGAATGCTGTTTGACAGCCATCCTTGCTGCTCTTTGAAGGAATAATTAATGCTGAGATGTGACCTTACATGTTTCAGTTTATATAAAGAATGTATTTCAAATGTTTCTTAGCTATGCATTATTTAGCTCAAGGTAATGAAGCTTAAATGGGCTATAAAGGATATGATGAAAGTGTATAGGAGGGTGTATTGAATGTACATTTAAGGATTTAATAGCTCCCCCCAAAAAAATATTACCCCTTCATCTCCCTTCCTCTTGGCAACGGGTGTTTTTCTTCCCTTTCATTGTTCCTGTATGTTATATTCATTCTTTTTCTCTCTGAAGATCACTTATGTGTGCTCCACTTGAGTGTACAGATTCCTGGTTGGCTCAATTGAATAAATATTCTATTTCAATTCTCATCACTTACGTCAGCACTTACTAGCACAGGCTAGTACCATGTGCTCCACTACCCATTAATTGGTTATGGGAGGGAAATGATATGAGAGGATTATATGATGAAACTGTCCCATTGACACATTTCCTATGATAAGTCTTTCTAATTTATTATTGTGCATCCCTTGCTGGGGTCACATCTCTAAGCATTAATTGTTTAATTAGAGGAAAAATGCACTGACATATCTTGTAAGTGTTAAATGAAAGGCCTCAAATCAGAGCCATCCATTTAGAGCACAGGCACACCACTGTGGTTCCCATGGGCTGTGATGGCTTTGGGCAGGAGTACAAGCTAGGGTGCACTCTTGCAGATGAGTTGAGATTTGAACAGGTTAAAATGGAAGGAATAGGTACTCAGAGAGTAGTGAGTAGAAGAGGTAAAGACACATAGATGAGCAAATCCTTAGGCACAGAAAAACCAGATCTTGTGACAGCAAAAGAGATCATATAGGTAAACAATAAATGAACGACAGAAACATTCCCACGACATTAAATACTTTGCCTGTAGTATTCTGATGCTTTCACAGATATTTTAAAATATCATTTTACTTAATCTTTAAACAGCCTTGTAGTTGATTGCATATGACTCATTTTTTTATATATATATGCTGAAAGAACAGTCAAATAGCTGGCAAGTGACAAAAGCAGAATTTGAAGTCCATTATTTTGACTCACATGCAGTGGATCATAGCATTTACCCAACATGAAAAACCCTGTTTACTTTGTCTGGCTTGGATTCATTCAATCAAGGCTGTCTAAATGTTCTAGGACATCTAACTGTAATGTAGACGGGTATACTATGTTCCCAGTGGCTTCCTCAAGTTGCACCTTGATTATGGCAGCCATGGCAAGCCATTTTATGGCAGGTACTTGCCAAAAATATTCAAAGAAGAGTTCACCATTGCCCTACCCAGTTTGGTTCAGTGGATAGAGTGTCAGCTTATGGACTGAAGGGTCTAGGGTTCGACTCCGGTCAAGGGCACATGCCTGGGCTGCAGGCTTGATCCCCAGTAGAGGGCATTCAGGAGGCAGCCGATCAATGATTTTCTCTCATCATTGATATTTCTATCTCTCCTTCTCCCTTCCTCTCTGAAATCAATAAAAATACATTAATAAAAAGTTCACCATTATAGTCAACACTGCATGGATATTTATGGAAAGCACTGACGCATAAATAAAGCAGCTTTCCAACTTTAAGTATTACTTATTGTTTTGACTTTCTGTAGCAGTGTTGACCTCCTTTTGTAAGGAATTTTTTTAGATGAGGATTAATCTCCATTTCTAAGACTCCATACACTCTGTGCAGGGATGTTTTTCTTTTTCTTTTTTTAAATATATTTTATTGATTTTTTACAGAGAGGAAGTGAGAGAGATAGTTAGAAACATCGATGAGAGAGGAACATCGATCAGCTGCCTCCTGCACATCTCCTACTGGGGATGTGCCCGCAACCCAGGTACATGCCCTTGACCGGAATCGAACCTGGGACCTTTCAGTCCACAAGCCGACGCTCTATCCACTGAGCCAAACCGGTTTTGGCAACAGGGATGTTTTTCGATAAGGATGTCCCCCCCACCCCCTTTAAAGACTCCATACTTAATTTAAATTTAACTGCTTCATTTAACATATAAATTAAACAAATTTATAATTATTAATAATAAATTATTATTTCAAAGCCTATAAAATTTAAACTTTCACCAGACAGTTTTAGAAAGAGTGGAAGTCATCGTGTAAAAAAAATCTTAGCATTTAAAAAACTAAATTTATTTCATGCATTTGCTTCATTCTGTTTGGGTTGTTTTTCCTATTGGGAAGATAGTGGCTGCTGAAAGTTAACGTGTTGTTTTAAAAAATTAAAAGGAATATCCATGTTTATAAGAGCATTAAAATGAACTGTGTGCTGTACCTTGCTTTTAATGGTTTGTTAATACATATTTCAGAGAGCAGATACAAAAGAGCATGAATTACTCTTCTTGTGTGTTTATTATATTGTATTCCTTAACATATATTAGGAATACCCAAGTGTGCATAGTGCCATATAGAGTGAATAAAGCTAGGTTGACAATTAGCCTATGTCCCGGGGCGGAATTCACAGTGTGTACCCAGTGCATAAGTGTGAGTTGGCCTCTGCACTTTCTGCTAATGATTAAAGGGAGGCCAGTAACAGTTGAGCAGGATTGCAGAAGGAAACTAGGTTTATTGTGGAGACAATTACATAGTATGATTCACAGATTATATGACATAACTCCCTTCATCCTCAAAGCACTAAAAACAGTACAACAGACTCTAAATTCACATCTCCAAGCTGCTTCATACAAATTTTGACTCTGGTTCCTCTCCTCATAAATGCAAGACCCAGCTGGCTCATGTAAAACACACAGCGCTTTCTCAGCAGAGCACCGTGGAGCCCACCTTCTTTGTAACATCAGATTCCACGTGGGCGAAGAGGTGGTAGACTTACCACTGTTCTTGGAATTAACCACTTGCCAGCTTTGAATGAGGTGTCTGTGTATGGGTCTCTTATTTACAGTGAGCACTCAGTTTTTCCATTTGTATTTATAAGGGATAATGACTAACTCTGGGAGAGAATGCAATCATCCAATGATATAATGTATGGGTAGTATCTCACAGAATAGGCGTTTAATAAATATTTGCTCAGTATGAGAAAAACATTTCTATAATGAAGAATCTAGTTTTCAGGGACAGAAAGTTTTCAGATGAGTGACTATGGGAACACCCTCACTTCTGATGAAAAAGAACCAGTCTTCATTACTCTCACTTTATTTTTTCTCCACATGTTTTTAATCCAGGTATCATTTAGCAATATATTCATCTATTTTGTATTTTTACGACTTTTAAAATAATCATGTAATCATGCTAAAAACCTTACTCAACGATGCAATCATTAGGCCATATGTTTAAATTTTTAAGAAGCTGTCAAATGATTTTCCTAAGTGGTCCTGACATTTCCATCAGGAACTTATGTAAGTTTCAGTTGCTACATATCCTCACTAGCACTTTGTATGGCTCAATATTTTATTTTATTTTATTTTTTATGTCTCAATATTTTAAATGCAATGAACTGATATCTCGTGGTTTAAATCTGCCTGTTCCTAATGGTTAATGATGTTATGCATCACTCATTTGCATATTATTGGCCATTCAAATATCTTAATTTGTGAAAATATAGTTCAAATCATTTATCCTATTTTAATGAATTGCATTGAGTTATAAGTGTTATTGATATTGTATTCAGGATATATATAAGTCTTCTGTGGCTTGCATCTTCTTAATTGTATCTTTTGAATAGAAGATTTCAAAGTGATCTACATACAGACTCAGTGCAATCACTACTAAAATCCTATGGAATTTTTCACAGAAATAAAAAAAAAACAATCCTAAAATTTGTATGGACCCAAATATTACAAAACAACTCTGAGGAAGAATAGAACTGGAGACATTACCCATTCTGATTCCAAAGCTGTAGTAATCAAACAGTATGGTATTGCCAGAAATAAACCTTTGCATATATCTGGTATGATAAATTAATTTTTAATAAAAGAGCCAAGAATATACAATGGAGAAAGGATAATCTATTTATAAATGGTGTTGGTAAAATGAGACAGCCACTTGGAAAAAAAGAAAAAGAAAAGAGAGAAAGAAAATGAAATGGCCCCCATCTTACACCACTCACAAACATTGACTTGAAAGGGATTAAAGATAAACATAAGGCATAGAAATATAAAAACTTAGAAGAACCAAGAAGAAGCTCCATGACATTGATCTTGGCAATGAGTTTTAGGTAAGATATTAAATGCACTGATTCTGACAGGACTTTAGGTCGGGGTGGTGCTGTATCGTTTTCTGGGACTGACTGGCCATAGAAGTTTTGAACAGACCATCCAACCTCAGAGGGAAAGCAGGGGAGGGGATGGGGAGTAAGAGATCAACCAAAGGACTTGTATGCATACATATAAGCATAATCCATGGACACAGAGAGTAGGGCTGAGGACATGTGCTGGAGGGTGGGAATGGTTGGGGAGAGGTCAATGGGGAAAAAGGAGCCATATGTAATACTTTAAACAATACAGAATTTTTTAAAAAAGAAATTAAATGCACAAGCAGCAAAGACAAATATCAGTGACACCACATCAAACAAAATAGCTTCCACACAGGGGAAAAAAAAGAAAGGAAGGAAGGAAGGAAGGAAGGAAGGAAGGAAGGAAGGAAGGAAGGAAGGAAGGAAGGAAGGAAGGAAAGGAGGAAGGAAAGTCAGTCTACAGAATGGGAGAGAATATTTGCAAACCATACACTGTATAAGAGGTTAATACCCAAGGTACATAATTATTAAACTCATACAACTCAACAACAACAAGCTGAATTTTTATAAAATGGGAAAACATACAAATGGCCAAGAAGTGCATGAGAAGATGCCCAACATCACTAATAATCAGGAAAATGCTTATCAAAACCACAAATATATCTCACCACATACTTGTTAGAGAGCCTATTATCAAGAGGACAAGAGATAAGTATTGGAAAGACGTGAAGGAAAGGCAACTTGTGCTCTGTTGGTGGGAATGTAAATTGGAGCAGCCACAATTTTGAGGTTTCACAAAAATTAAAGTATCATATGATCTAGCAATCCCTCTTCTGTGTATATATCCAAAGGAAATGAGGAAATAAAATTATCTCAATAAAATATCTGTATTATCATATTTATTGCAGCATTTTTTACAACAATCAAGAAAAGGAGACAATCTAGGTCTCCATATCAATAAATGAGTGGATAAAAATGTGGTACATATATATACACACACAGAGACACAGAAATATTATTCGTACACGAGAAAGAAGGCAATCCTGCCAATTGCAACATCATGGCTGGAACTTGAAGGCATTATGCTAAGTGAAGAAAGTCAAACAGAGAATGATAAATACTGTATAACAGGACATATGTGGATTATTAAAAGGAAAAAAAAGTCTAACACATAGAAACAGATAGTAGAGAAGTGGTGGCCACGGGCTGGGAGTAGGGTGGGAAAATAGGAAGAGGCTGATGAAAGGGTACAAACTTTCAGTCTAAGGGCAACAAGGTCTGAGGATCTAATGTATAACATAGTGAGCATAATTGATAACACTGTACTGTATAACTGAAATTTGTTAAGAGAGAACTTATTTGTTCTCACCAAACAACATTGGTAAAACTATACACACACACACACACACACACATGAAATGATGGTTGTTTTAATTAACTAGAATAGGAGGAATCCTTTCAAATGTATACGTATATAAGATAATCATGATATGCATTTTAATATCTTACAATTTGATTTGTCAATTAGACATCAATAAAGTTTAAAAGATAAAGATAAAAACCACAGTGAGATATATTTTTATTAAATTTATTCATATATATTTACTCATATATTTCTTTTTTTTTAATATATTTTATTGATTTTTTACAGAGCGGAAGGGAGAGAGATAGTTAGAAACATCGATGAGAGAGAAACATCGATCAGCTGCCTCCTGCACATCTCCCACTGGGGATGTGCCCGCAACCCAGGTACATGCCCTTGACCGGAATTGAACCTGGGACCCTTCAGTCCACAGGCCGACGCTCTATCCACTGAGCCAAACCAGTTTCGGCTACTCATATATTTCTTGTCATTGTATTCTTGATTTCAGTTTTGAATTATCATTGTTCATATACAAAATCACAATTTATTTTTCATATGTTGATGTTTTATCCTGTTACCTTACTCTCTTGTTTGCATTAATGTATTTATGTGTGTATGTATGTGTGTATTCCGTAGAATTCTATGCAAGTAACATTTTATTGGCTATGAATATGGGCAGTTTTACCTCTTTCTTTACAATTTTGTTATATTTGTTTTCTTGCTTAATTGTAGGGGTAGAATTTCCAGTACTATGTTGAACTGAAGAGGTGAGAGCAGACTTTTTCTCTTTTCTGAACTTAAAGGGAAAGCATTCAGTCTTGCATTACTGAGTAGATTTGTCATAGATACCCTTTTCTAGTTTAGAAAAAATATTTCTATTTCATGTTAGTTAAGAGGTTTTATCACAATGGGTGCTGAACATTGTTGAACCTTTTACTGCATCTGTTGTTGTATATGATTCATACTTATATAACTCATTATCTAAATGATGAATTACATTGATTCTGGATTGGATTTAAACAAAAGCTCACCTGAATTTAGTGAATATTTTCAATATGTTGCTAGGTTGGGGTTTCTAATATTTTGTTGATGACTTTGCATCTATATTTACTAGGGGTATTGATTTGTGGTTTACTTTGCTTGTGTTATCTGTACTTGGCTTTGATACAGGGCAACAGTGGCCTCATAGAATGACTTGGGAAATATTCCTTCCTGCTGTATTTTGTGAAAGACTTTTGGCAAGATTGGTATTATTTCTCCTTTAAATGGTTATTTTTTTAATGTGTTTTTATTGATTTTAGCAAGAGAGGAAGGTGGAGGGAGAGAAAGACAAACATCAATTAGAGAGAAACATCAACATTGATTGGCTGCCTTCTGCACTCCCCCTACTGGGGATGGTGCTTGCAACCTGGGCATGTATCCCAATGGGGAATCAAACCTGCAACCCTTGTGTGTATGAGAGGATGCTCAACTAAGCCACACCAGCCAGGGCTCTCCTTTAAATGTTTAATAAAATTTACCAGTAAAGACATCTGGGTCTGGACTTTTTAAAATTTAATTAAATTTATTTTGGTGGCCTTAATAAAATTATATATGGCAGTTGCATAAATAGATTTTACAGTTATAAGCAGGGAAACACAATTTTTTCTTGCATTATTATTTATTCTTGTATTAATTTTTTTCCCATACAAACAACTGTAAACCTACTTTTTCTCATCCCTGTTAATTTCAAGTGTACAATCCTATGAGGCATCATCAGTCTATTGCATTGTGTTCTCACCAAAGTCAAATCTTCCACCACCATGGCTTTTTTATGGAAGGTTTTCATTATAGATTTAATGTTTTCATTTGTTAGATCTATTTAACTTTTATATTTCTTCTTGAGTCAGTTTTGGTAATATGAGACATAATGGAATTTCGCCATTTCATCTCACTTACTACATTTGTTGGCAAATACTTTGCTTAGTATTTTCTTATACTCCGTATAAGTATTGCTTATAATAGCACTGGGTGGTTCATTAATTTTTCTCTACTGCTTTTCTATTTTATGTTACAAAAAATTCGACTCTAAAATTATGATTGTCTTCTATTTGTTTATCTTCCATTTGATTACCATTATTCTTATGTTTTAAAGGTAAATTCTTAGATTTAAAATTTTTCTTTTTCACAAAGATAGGCAATTCAATCTAGAAGTTTCCTCTGATCACCAATTTAGCTACATCCCATAAACATTGCTATGTTTTATTTTTCATAAAAGAACATATCTAATTTCCCTGTTTAAAGGTTTCTTTGGACCATGGTTTTTGACATGATTAAATTTCTAAGTGCTAAATCTTAAAATATAACTTTTTAAAATTTCCAAATATCTGTGTGTTTACCAAATTTTCTTCTGTTGATGTTTCTAATTTAACTCTATTTGATAAGAGAATAATTATTTTATGTTTTTAATAGTTTAAATTTTTGAATACTTGCTTTATGGCTTAGATAATTGTCTATTTTGGAAAATATTCTATGTAAAGAGGATAGAATTCTATATTTTTTGGTCTCTGGAGCCAACATAAAAGATTCTCTTAAGATTGCTCACTATGTCTATTTTACCCAGAGTGTCTGTGAGAATTATCAAGACTATTAAAAATTACTTCATACCAGCATATCAGTCAGAGTTCAGTAATCTAACACTCATAAATAAAAGTAAAACCATTGAGGCATTACTTTTTCTTTTTTATGTCCGCACCTTAGAACCTGTTTGAAACATAATAACAGAAGGATTTCCTAGCTAAGGGATATTATTATCTTATAATTTGAATTATCAGTGGCACGTATTTATATCACATGTAAAAAAAATTTATGTGCTCATTGAGCTAAAAGAAGTTGCCAGGGAATAACATTTTATCACCAAATGTTTTTAAATTAAAAGAACACTTTGTCTACACAGATTGTCCTTAATATGTATAAATGAAAACATGGCCTGATCAATAGAAAATAAATCCTGCTAACCCAGAAAAAAATAATAATTTCAAGCAATTTTTTTCTAGAGCTTAAGTATTCAGTTTGCTAGTATTGCCTGTGTTTAATACCAACTTTCAAACCCTAAAATGTTTGGCAGTAATACAGATTAGTAATTTCTTAATCTCTTCTATTCTCAATCAAATGGGAATTATGATAGTTCCTACCTGAGATTTCTATGGAAGTGAACATAGATGTTTGAATCAGTAACTCTACCCCCTAAATCAGTTGCTTCCATTATTGTTGTGATATTATGCTATTGTGATACTCTTACTGGGAGGGATATTATCTTCCTGTCTCTGACTTTAGCAATAGATAATACTTAAATGATCTGTTTGCAGACTCAAATCCATAAGAAGAAGAAATAGCCATCTTCAAAGGGGGTTTTCATCACTTCTTTCAGAATGAAGTATGGAGTCTGGCATCATAGTTAATTCAAATGGGAATGTATCTTATTTATTATATTGTAACTGTGACATATTTAGATATACTTCTCACTGGCCATCATTATAGTTAAAAGATTAAGTCTGGTTGCAGAACATCCATAATAAATAATCTTCTCTCTCAATTTCTTCAACTTTGAGACAAATATATATCTTTCAAGTTTATTGTGACCAATAAACTTGAAAATGTTGGAAAATGAGCACTTGAGAGAGAGAACAGTTTCTTGGTGTTGACCTTTTTTTTTTACCATTGATTTAAGTATAACACATTCATTTTACTTTGACTATAAATACTATTTTTTTAAACTAAGCAAATGAAGCAAGTGTTTACAGAAGTCATTCTAGGTTTGAGTACTTAAAGCAAAAATGTTCTTTGAAAAGTGGCATTTTCATTTGTCTTTAGCAATTCTGACTGTACTAAGGACACAATAAAATGTCTTATGACAGAAAGAATGCATGTAGCGTCTTAAAAATATCAAAACACTCCAACCGCTTTTTAAGTGCTTGGCAGTATGCTAAGTGGAAGAAATGCATTAACGAAAACTTAGTGTAGAAAACTGGTAAGTTATGTTATTGCAGAGTCAGAGGTAGAATGTGGTAGGCTCCATGACAGCCCCCAAAGATGTCCATGTTCTACTCATCATAACCTATGAATGTTACATTTTATGGCAAAAGAGAGTTTGTAGTCTGATTAAGATCATGAAAAGGGAAGATTATTTTTTTAACCTGGTGGGTCCAATGCAATCACAAGGGTCCTAACAAGAGGCAGGCAGAAGGCGATTTGGCACAGAAGATGATGTGACTAGCGAAGCAAGAAGCTATGTTGCTGGCTTTCAGTATTGGAGGATGAGACCATGAGCCAAAGGATGTAGGGAACGCAGTTTTAAAAGCTGGAAAGAAAAGTAAGGAAACAGACTCTCCCCCAGATCCTGCAGAGGGAGCCAGACCTTCTGACATCTTGATTTCAACCCAGTAAAAATTATTTTGGACCTTTGACTTCTAAAACTATAATAGAATAAATGTATGTCGTATTAAACATCAATTTTGTACTAACTTAATATGGTAGTCGTAGGAAACTAATACGGTAATGTACTGCTTAACAACAGGGCGTGTTCTGAGAAATAAGTCATTAGGCGATTCCATAGTAGTACAAATATCACAGAATGTACTCACACAAATCTAGGTGGTATAGCCCACTACGGTAATTGTATGTACTTTCTACACTAATAAAGAGCTAATATGCTAACGGTTGGGATGCCGTAACGTGTAACGACCGGACCATTAGCATATTAGCTGGGGCGTTGTTCCAGAGAGGCTACCAGAGGAGGTGGGACCATCCTGTGCTGGGGCGGGCAAGGGTGAGAGCCCATAGCACCCCCTCACCAATCCTTCGCCACCCCGCTCACACTCAGAGCGCCCTGCTGCCCACCTGCCAGGGGAAGGAGCACAGTGTAGCAGGCGAGAGGCTTCCACGCTCTCCTCCGGCGCCATGAAGGGGTGGAACGGCCGGGTTGCTCCCAAGACAGGGCAGAAGCAGGGAGGTGCCCTGAGAAGGTGGGACCAGCCCGAGGCAACTTGAGGGAGGGGCTTGAAGCGGCCAGAGAAGGCCAGAGGGTTTGGGGGCTGGCCAGGCACGCTGGAGCTCTGCGTGGAGAGGTTCAGGTGTCAAGGCAGGGCTGCAGGTGGGTGGACGGCGCCAAGCAATTTCACGTGCTGGGCTCCTAGCACTTTTATATGAGTGGCAGTGCAGTGGGTTTCTTAAAGCTGTATCATCACAAACACATGAGTAATGCATTGTGCTTTGATGGTACAACTATCTCAAAGGCAGAACGTAATAGGAATTTCCTAGCTCCTCTGTGATATTATGGGACCACTGTCATGTAAGTAGTCCATCGCTGACCAAAGCATCATTATGCTGTACTTGACTGTACTCAAGACTAGAACAAACAGTATTTTTGAATCTCTGTTCAAATGTTATTTTACTCTACGTTAAAAGGCTACTTCTACGTTTAGACAAGTGTAGGAAAGTAAAGGTGTTGGCCATCTGACTCACCAAGAACTTTATTGCTTTACAAAGTGCTGGCAAAGGGATCGGTCAGTTCAGTGGACCCCCACAATCATAGGAAAGCAGCATGACACAGTGGAAAGGGAATTTGGAAACAGGAAGTTTGATTTGCAAGCAGAGACTGTTCTATGGAATGATCGTGCTACCTTGGTTGGTCTCTCTGACATATTCGTAAAATGGGAATAATACCTATAAGATCAGGCAATTCTCAGCATTACGGCAAGTCATATTTGTAAGTTTTATCTATGTAAATGCTTTACACCTGTTAGACTTTCAACAATCTATAGCGACATGTAAGGTAAATGGGAAATGTGTTCATGACAGGCTCCTTTAATGATTGGGGAGCCTGGAGTGCAGACACTAATTTATGGCCTGGGTAGCTGGTAGCAGAGCTGGGCTGGAACCATTAACAATCAGAACTCCTATTTAAAAGAGGCCCTCATTGTTAAGGAAAAGAGTTCAGATGAAGGAACCACATACTCGCTGTCAACTCAAGGTGAAATCCACAGAGCCAGGAGCTACAGAAAGGCAAGCGTTTTATTCTGGTTCAGGTCGCTTGTGTTTTTTATGGTAGGACACCTACACTGCTTTACTGAGTAAAATATTAAGATTCTTAAAAATAAAATTGAATTGTTAGAAGTTATTTCAATTGCTCTTTTTTAACTGGAATGCCATATTATCCAAAGGAGATATAAATTTTGACAGAACGTTTTTTGTGAGAATGTTTTTGTGCAAGTTCTTTGGTTGAACTTTATGAGGATCTGCATATTTCTCTGCTACAGAGTTGGAGTAAAGTCATTGATGCTGTGAGCTGTATCGATAAATTCTGAGCAATACCAGCTCTATCTCTTCTGGTGTACTGCAAATCCCCTACATAAGGACAATATTCCCCCTGGAAAGCCGCTCAGTGATAGCTCCTTATCACATAAAATTACATATACACGTGCTGTCCATAAGTTCTAAGTAAAATACAAATATGAGAGTTCATTTTAAGACATTCAACTTGGGCATGTTTTATTTAGGACACTTTCCAAGGTGAACTAATTTAAAGTACCTAATTTTGTTTTTGTATTTCCTAAAATCATGGCAGTGTAAGATAGAATTGTATCTGAAATTTAAAAAAAATTGATTACTATGCTAATATTACCCCTTGACACAATATTGGGTACTTAGAAGGCACAACATTAAAAATTGTTGAATTAAAGACAAAAACATACTAGTGCACGGTTCATATATGTAATAGACATGTTCATTGTCAGTCTTTGCCAACTGCGCATTCATTATGATTCTGTTTGCCAGTATATTTGAAAATGTTGGAGAATTTGTTCCCAAAGGGAAATTAAATGCACAGAGTTGAAGCACTGAGACATGAACCAGCTTCAAATTATCTCACACATTGGCATACAGTAGTCCCCTTTATCCATGGGGGATACATTCCAAGGCCCTTCCCCCAAGTGGATGCTTGAAATCACAGATAGCACAAAACTTTTTCCTGTACATACGTAACTAAGTTAAAGTTTAATTTATAAATTAGGCAAAATAAGAATATAAAACCAATAACTAATAATAAATAAAATAACAGTGCACTGTAACAAAAGGGATGTGAATGTGGTCCCTCATTTCAGGAGATCCCTTGCTGAAGTGTTTCTATAGCCTCAGTGCTTTCTGGTGCAACATACGGCTGTCGATCTAACGTGTTGTCATATCTTTCACCCACAAATTTAATGCCTTTCCCATCTTAACTAAGCATTTATCAGGCACTGTGGAATGACTTTTGCAGTTTGAAGTGTGGCAGCAAAACTAGCACACATTTCTTTTTCCTTCTTCGGTATTTCACAGATAGATTTGTTCGCCCATAGATCTTAGCAACCTCAGCACACTTTTTATTTCTTTCCTTATTACCTCAAGAACTTTCACCTTTTCACTTAAAGGAAGCACTTTCTGGTTTCTCTTTGACATATCTGAATTACCAGTATCATGACTCATGCCCTTTGGGGCCATTATTAAGTAAAATAAGGTTCCATGAACACAAGTGCTGTGATGCAATGAACAGTCCCTCTGACAGCCCAGCCAGCTAGCTACTAAGTGACTAACGGCAGGGAGCCTCTACAGCGGGCGCACTGGTCACAGGGATGATTCACATGGGGGCGGGCCCTAGTGGTTGGAGTGAGATTCCCTCATGCTTCTCAGAATGGTGCACAATTTAAAATGTTTGCATTGTTTATTCCTAGAATTTTCCATTTATTATTTCCAGACTTTGCTTGATGTTGGGTAACTGAAACCACAGAAAGCATAACCGGGGAAAGGAGGAAACTACTGCATTTTTTTCCCCACAAAGTTCCATAGCTATTATCAATACAACATATAAATTTTGTTATTTTATTAAATAAAGTTCTATAATTATTTGAATGAAATAGTTCTGTTTTTGTTTAACATTTGTTTAAATTAAAGTTAAAGAGTTTAGCCTTGGCAGGTGTGGCTCAGCTGCTTGGAGCATCCCTCTCTGCACTGAAAGGAGGTGGGTTCGAAACCTCTCAGGGCATGTATCCGGGTTGTGGCTTCAGTACCTTGTTGGGGCACATCCAAGAGGCAACAGATAGATGTTCCTCTCACACATCAATGTTTCTCTCTCACACACACACACCCTCCTCCTCTCTCTCTTAAAAAAAATCAATACAAAAACATATCCTCAGGTGAGGATTTAAAAAAAAAAGGTTTCAGTATTTTAAAATATAATAAGTTAATTAAATAAGAGTTTAGGTGTATCTTTATACAAAATATTTTTTTTAAGTATTGGGGTTTGCAGGTAATATAGCATTTTTTCAGTGTTGATTGCAGATGGGGTTGCAGTGGGTGCTGTGATTAAGAGAACTGACTATTATCAGGCTATTGGTTTCAAATCCATGTTCAAACACTGAGCCAGTCTGCGTGAGCCTTCTAATTTGGGGGAGGAGAGGAGAGTTTTGTATAGGGCTTTAGAAGGAGGGGTTCAGCCAGTTTCAGGAGTAACTGGTCAAGGTCAGTTCTCAGAATGGGGAGAATATTTTTCTTGTGAATTATCAGACATTGTTTGGGCATTTCCTTTTTTAACCTATTTTTATTGATTTCAGAGAGGAAAGGTGAGGGAGAGAGAGACAGAAACATCAATGATGAGAGAGAATCATTGATTGACTGCCTCCTGCAGGCCTCCTCCTCCTCCAGGGGATCAAGCCTGCAACCTGGTCATGTGCCCTGACCAGGAATTGAATCATGACCTCCAGGTTCATAAGCCAACATTCAACCGGCTGGGCATTTAAATTTTATCAACACAGAATGGAAGAAAAATCAGTTACTGAAGACACATGCATGAGTGGATGGAGATACACAGGCCACAAAAGCAAAAATAGATAAACTGGACTGCATCAAATTTAAAAACTCCTGTGCATCAAAAGACACAACCAAGAGAGTAAAAAGGAAACCTATGAAATGGGGGAGGGTGCCTAAATATTTACAAATCATGTATCTGATGGAAAATTAATGATTTGAATATATAAAGAACTTCTACAATTCAACAACAACCAACAACCTGATTGTAAATATAAATAGGCAAAGGGCTTGGGAAGATATTTTTTCCAATAAACACCTGGAAAGATGCTCAACATCACTTATCAGGGAATTGGAAATCATAACTACAATGAAATACCAGCTCACACCATTGTGGATGCCTGATATAAAAATAAAAATAAAACAGAAAACAGGAGTATTGGTCAAGATATGGAGAAACTGAAACTCTTGTCTACTGTCAAGTAATGTAAAATGGTACAGCTGCTGTGGGAAAAAAGTTGGTGGCTCCTCAAAAAAAATAAATTACCGTATGATCCAGCAAATACAACTCCTGGGTATATGCTAAAAGAATTGGAAAGCAGGTCTCAGAAGAGAAGTATACACCCATGTTCTCAGCAGCATTATTCACAGTAGTTAAAAGGAAGATGCAGTTCAAGTACCCATTTCTGAATGAAAGGATAGATAAAATGTGGTATATACATACATTGGAATAGGATTCAGCCTTAAAAAGGAAAGAAAGTCTCACACATACTACATAGATAAACCTTGAGGATATTATGCTAATTTAAATAAGCCAGTCACAAAAACTACTCTTGGATTTCAATTAAATAGTGTACCTAGAGTAGTCAAGTTCATAAACACAGAAAGGAGAATGGTGGTTACCAGGGGCTAGGGAGGAAGGAAAGGGGAGCTTTTGCTTACTGGGTATAGAATTTGAGTCTCATAACACAGAAGATTTCTGGAGATCGGTTCACAACAATGTAACTGTACTTAACACTACTGAACTGAACCATTAAAAATCGTTAAGATGTTAATGTTAATGTTTGTGTCCAGTTTACTGCAATCTATATATATAAAAGCCTAAGCAACCATTACAACTGAACAACTGGAACGACCGGTTGACCAGTCACTATGATGCGCACTGACCACTAGGGGCAGAGGTTCAATGCAGGAGCTGCCCCCTGGTGGTCAGTGTGTTCCCATAGCCAACATCCCATGGCCCCTCCCTCTGGCTGGCAAACCTCCCACAGTCCCTCCCCCCGGCTGGCCAGCACCTCCCCCCGCCCCATAGGCCTCCATCGCTGCCAGGTTGAAGCGCCAGGTCGAGGGACCCCACCCGTGCACAAATTCAGTGCACCAGGCCTCTAGTTAAAAAAATAAAGAGTGGAGAAGAAAAGTGTTGGGGACATGAACATGCAAGGGCTACAGTGAAATTTCCTCAGAACTTCTGTCTCTCTCACAGTGATATCAGGCAAGTTATTTAGCCCTCTGCCTCAGTTTTCTCATATTTGAAATAATAGCACCTAACTTGTTGTGAAGATTAATGAGTTGATACATGTAACACCTTCAGAACAATTTCTGGAACACAATAGCACTAGAAAACTGTTTGTAGTTATTATTATTAACTAAATGAAATTATTTTTTGCAGTAGAAGACAGCTGGGGGGAAAACTGCCTATGGCTGCAAGTACAGTGAGAACCATTAAAAGTTGGATCATCATCTCAGTAGTACTCAAAAAAATTATATCTTAATGTAGCCTTTATCAATTTATAATAAGCTTTTTTTCTAAAAAAGTAATCTGCTTAGCTTTCAAAATACAAGTTAAAAATATGCTGAGCAGTGCTTCATTTCAACCTTCAAAGTTACGTTTTAAAGTTCACTCTTTCAAGAGAACTTTACAACAGAATTTGATTTTTATTTAATCCCCTCTGGATAAGTGTTTCAATTAGTCTTTTTGGAATGTCAGTTTGTCATCTTGAGAGAGAAAAAAAAATAGTGCCAATAACATTTTCAGAGATGCCAAGCTTAGAAAAATATTACTTCCTATTATAGAAATTCAGTAAACAGTAATTGGTTACAGAAGCTGAAAGCCCATAGCTGACACTGTATCAGTACTGGAGGGCATCATTTGTAGGAGACACTGCTGTGGGTCTAGACATGGCCAAAAGTTCTTACAATGTTAACAGTCACTGTAGTGAACTAAAGATCGAACAGGTGACAGATGTATAGTGTCTGCATCACTTTAGAAAAAGTTACATTAATGTAGGCTTAAACTCTTTTTCATTTTCTAAGTAGCAATGCCACTAATAATACCTGAGCTTGTTCAGACTCTAATTAATACGATTGCTTTTATAACATAGTGCGCTTAAACATACCTTTTCCTCATAATCTTTCTTCCAATATTAAAAAAAAATCCACTCAATAGAGTTTAAAGAAACTGATTTTTGAAAAACCACCATTTACTTTTATTCAACCATTTCATTTTACCCTATAAAATTCAACAACCTCTTTAATTAAACATGTTTATGAGTCCGTAATAAGGACTGAACTGGACTGTTTCATCTTCCTTTATTTCCTGCGTTTACCCTTTGACAGAGGTGCTAATGAGCAACAAATTGGTGCTAAAGACCAGCCTCAGGAGGGAGGAAGCTGCAGTCAGACTGGCTTGGAACTTGATCAACAGAGCGATCTGTCCCTGAATAAAAGATGCTGTTTACTTCAAGTCCCTCAAATTTTTACTATGTGGAATTAAATTTACGTAGAATTAGGTGGCCAGGGTCATATTTTTTAGAATGTTTTAGAGGTTGGCCATCACTAAGACAATATCTCAAGAGTTAACATGGCAAATTATTGCTACTGCTTCCCCAGGGTATTGTCCAGGAGAGGGGCGATGGCAGTATTTGCTAGTAACATATACCAAAATGTCTCATATAGTTTGGGGCTATAAGCTTTTTGTTATATTAAAATTGGAATATATAATCAACATGGAGGTGTGTTTTTTTGTGTGTGTTTTTTTAAACAATTGAGCCTAGGCCAACTCTGGGGAAGTTTGAGCATAAGTTCTATTTACTACTCCTATCTCTCATTTCTGTGTTCTCTCTGTCATTTTATACCTTAATATCAATTTTCTCTCCTCCCAGGGGTTTAGAATCCTGGTTTTAACTTCTCCCACATTTTTCCTTTCCCTATACATATTATCATATCTTAAACTATGAAACCAAAATTGTGGGATGTGGAGCCACTGTTGAGTTCTTGTGTCATGAAAATGAAGAATGAAATTCGTGTACTGGGGGAGTGTCCCTCAGTTCAGCCTGCACCCTCTCCAATCTGGGACCCTTCAGGGGATGCATGACTGCCAGGCCTATACCGGCAGTCAGACATCCCTCTCACAATCGGGGACTGCTGGCTCCCAACCGCTATTGCCTGCCAGCCCGGTCTCCCTTCACTGCCCTCCCCTGCCAGTCTGATCAATGTGTAACTGCTCCCCTGCTGGCCCAATTGCCCCCAACTGCCCTCTCCTGCTGGCCTGGTTGCCCCTAACTGCCCTCCTCTGCTGGCCTGATCACCCACAACTGCCCTCCCCTGCCGGCCATCTTGTGGCTGAGGGCACCGCCATCTTTGAGGGTGGGGCAGTCAATTAGCATATTCCCTACTTATTGGCTGTGGACACCACCATCTTTGCAACAGTGTAAGGGTCAATTAACATATTCTCTCTTTATTAGATAGGACTAGAGGCCCGCTGCAGGAAGATTCCTGCAAGAATAGGGCTTCCAGCAGCTGGAGCGAAGCAGAGAGGGGGCGAAACCGGGTGAGGCAGGCTTCACTCCCACTCCGAGCCGCTCCTGCTGGGTTTCCCCTCCCGCTCCCAGCCCCTCCTGCTGGGTTTCCCCTCCCGCTCCCACCCACTCGTGCTGGGTTTCCCCTCCCGCTCCCACCCACTCCTGCTTGGTTTTCCCTCCCGCTCCCAGCCCCTCCTGCTGGGTTTCCCCTCCCATTCCCACTCACTCCTGCTGGGTTTCCCCTCCCGCTCCCACCCACTCCTGCTGGGTTTCCCCTCCCGCTCCCAGCCCCTCCTGCTGGGTTTCCCCTCCCGCTCCCACCCACTCCTGCTGGGTTTCCCCTCCCGCTCCCACCCACTCCTGCTGGGTTTCCCCTCCCGCTCCCACCCCCTCCTGCTGGGTTTCCCCTCCCGCTCCCACCCACTCCTGCTTGGTTTCCCCTCCCGCTCCCAGCCCCTCCTGCTGGGTTTCCCCTCCCATTCCCACTCACTCCTGCTGGGTTTCCCCTCCCGCTCCCAGCCCCTCCTGCTGGGTTTCCCCTCCCGCTCCCAGCCACTCCTGCTGGGTTTCCCCTCCCGCTCCCACCCACTCCTGCTGGGTTTCCCCTCCCATTCCCACCCCCTCCTGCTGGGTTTCCCCTCCTGCTCCCACCCCCTCCTGCTGGGTTTCCCCTCCCGCTCCCAGGTTCTGCCCCTTCCCCGCCAAGCCGCTGCCCCTCCAGCTCGCAGCCACTGTGGCTGGGTTTGCCCTCCCACCTCCCGCCTCCCACCTCCGCAGCCTTGGTTCCGTTTCTGTCCTTGAGGCCTCTACTTAGCTCCCTTCTGTACCACTCGGCCTCCATTTTGTCCTCAGTCTTCCCTTGCAACTGGTATATGCAAATTAACCACCATCTTTTAGCTTCTATAATTGAAACATTGTATCTTTTGGAGCTGTTGCTTCAGGAGCTCAGAGGCCGGCAGCGGCAGGCGGGGAACATTGGAGCCCTCCATCACTGAAGCAAGCAATCCTCATGTTCCGCCTCAGCTGCCTGGCTGCCGGCCGCCATCTTGACTGCAGTTAATTTGCATATCGCCCTGATTAGCCAATGGGAAGGGTAGCAGATGTACGGCTAATTACCATGTTTCTCTTTTATTAGATAGGATCATTAAGGTGGCCCTAATCCAATAGAACTGATTTCCTATAGGAAGAAGAAGATTATGTGGAGACACAGGGAGAAGATCATAATCTATTAGCTAAGGACAGAGGCCAGGAAGAGACCCTGTCCTCATGGTTCTCAGAAGAAACCAACCCTGCTGACACCTTGACCTTGGACTTCTAGCCTCCAGAACTGAGACAATTAATTTCTGCTGTTTAACCTACCCAGTCTATAGTACTTTGTGATGGCAGCCCTAGCAAAGTAATAAAAATGCCTACATCAATATTACTAAACACATACTCCAAAGTTCACTGCCCAGTGTGTCTAGAAGTAAAGCGAAACCTCCTCAGGGAGGCAGTCTCCTGCCTGTGGGGTGTAAAACCCCAACAAATGTAAGTACATAAATAAATATTTATTTAGTGTCCACTATGTATGAACCTTTGAACTACACCATGAGTACACAAAGTCCCTGCTTTTGAGGAACAAACCCAAATGAAGAAGAAAAACATATAACTTATTCATTTATTCCTAAATCTGTAAATTTTAAAACTATGTAGATGGCAATATATTTACTGTAAGGCAGATAAAAACTCCTCTTAGAAGTGCAGTTAGGGTAAAAAGACGGGGGAAAAGAAATTTCAATCGGGTATATTGGGATATTCTCTCTAGATAGAAGGAATATCTAAATTTAACGTTATAAATATTTTTTCACTCTCCCACTGAGTTCTATATATATAAAAGCATAATATGCAAATCAACTGGACAGCAGAACAACCAGTTGGCTATGATGCACACTGACCACCAGGGGTAAGATGCTCAACGCATGAGCTGCCCCAGCCTGCAGGCCCTGATCGCCAGGGGTGGGTGGTGGCAGACACAGGCAGCACCAGGGCCCCGATCATCCTGCCTGTTGCCCCACACACAGAAGGCCGGCAGGAGCAGTGGCGGCGGCAGGATGGGGCCGACTGCCGGCAGCCAGGGAAGTTTGGCCCTGATCATAGGCCAGGCCTAGGGACCCTACCCGTGCACAAAGTTCATGCGCCGGGCCTCTAGTCATAGATAAAAAGAATGGGCTATAATAAATTGCAGGTATTAGATTAAGCAGGGTATGTTCGAGGAACAAAAGAGGAATAGTCTTATAGGGAAATGATACAAGAAATGAAAATAACAATTTAGGATAATTAAACTTATTAGAAATAAGGCATGGTATAAAACAGTAAATAACATACTAAATAGATGAAATACTATTCATTATTAAGTACTGTTAACCGGAAGAAATATTCAAACTTGTAAATAATTTTTGTTTGTTTGAGCCAAACTGTAGACAACTGCCAGGAACCAGAATCTCAGCCCATTGAGACAATGCTCCAGAGAACAGTGGTTTTTCACCTATTTTTATAAATTACCATCAAAGGAGGAGACATACGTGGTTTACATGAAATCTGGCAATAGATTAGGGAGGTGGGAGAAAGCAAATCAGGGGAAGCCTATGGTATTGGATAAAAAATAAAATGATAGACACATGCTTCTTTTACATACATGGGCATAGGATAGTTAATAGTCAACAATTAACATGTTAACAATAACAATAAGGGAATTTGTGGTCTCTGCCCTGGTGCACTGGTTGTGCCCTGAGGGGTCCAGAAAAAGGGAAGTTACAAGTTACCTTGACATTCCACAAGAATGTTATCTTAGATGGGAAAAGACAATAGGCTCAGTAAAGATGGAAGTTAATCTTTGTCAGGGAAGAACATGACTACCCACCATAGACTGCTTTTTAATTAAAAAGGTTGTAATTTCAGACCACCATTTGTGGCTACTTTAGGTCTGAGTTTGCAAGGTCCCCATGCAGGTCATCCCTTAGTTAGATAAGCATGTGGCTGATCCCTTTTCACCCATGGTACTAAGCAATACTATTTTTATAGACAATGTTTTTTAAATCTTATGTAAGTTTTTTACAAAAGTAGCTTCATACTTTTCACATATATATAAAAAAAAATCTAAGTAAAAGCCATCTAATTGCTTTGTAACACAGTATTAAGGCAAGTTTTGTATGCCAAGATTGGAAGTTTTCTACGTACAAATTCTGATTCTGCTATCTGATGATACAAGAATATTTAGGGTAGCTCAGCAGGCATGGCTCAGTGAGTGAGCGTGAACCTATGAACCAGGAAATCACAATTTAATTCTGGTCAGGGCACAAGCCCAGGTTGCAGGCTCAGGCGTGCAGGGGGCAGCCGATTGATGGCTCTCTCTCATCTTTGGATGTTTCTATCTCTCTCTCCCTTTATATTCCTCTCTGAAATTATATATATATATATATATATATATATCTCCTATCTAATAAAAGAGAAACCTGGTAATTAGCATACGACCGCTACCCTTCCCATTGGCTAATCAGGGCGATATGCAAATTAACTGCCAGCCAAGATGGCGGTCGGCAGCCAGGCAGCTGGAAGCTAATATGAGGCTTGCTTGCTTCAGTGAAGGAGGACTCCAACGTTCCCCGCCTGCCTTGCTGGCCTCTAAGCTTGCAGTTTGAAACATTGTAACAAATATAGAAGCTAAACAAAACCCCAGAAACGTGCTTTCAGCCAGCAGGAATCTCAGAGCTAGAGTTATACATTGTTTCAATTATAGAACACAAACAAACCAGATACCTGCTTTCAGCAGCAGAGGCCTCAGAGCTGGACCAGAGCTAAACCTGGCCCAGAATAAAAAAAAAAAAAAAAAAAGAAAAAACGGAGCATTTGGGAGCTTCAGTCATCAGCCAGCCTGAAAACAGCCCTCAGCCCCTCACCCGGACTGGCGAGGCACCCCAGTGGGGACCCCCAGTGGGGACCCCCACCCTGAAGGTTGTGTGACCAGCTACAAACATCCATCATCACATCACCCAGGCTGGCCAGGGACCCCAGTGGGGACCCACACCCTGATCCAGGACACCCTTCAGGGCAAACCAGCCAGCTCCACCCACGCACCTGACTCTATCCTATATAGTAAAAGGGTAATATGCCGCCCAGCACTGGGATCAGTGGAGCCAGGAGGCCTCCCAGCACCGGGATCTGCAGAGCCTAGAGGCTTCCCAGCACCGGGATCAGTGGAGCCGAGAGGCCTCCAGGCACCAGGATCAGCGTGACAGGGGGCAGCGCCCAAACCCCCTGATTGCCCTGCAGCTCTGTGTGTGACAGGGTGTGGCGCCCCAACCCCCTGGTTGGCGCTGCTGTGTGTGTGACAGGTTGCGGCGCCCAACCCCCCCCCCCCCCCCACGGGCCCTGCTCTGTTTGTGATGGGGTAGAGCCATAACCTCCCCATCGGCCCTGCCCTGAGTGTGACAGGTGCAGCGCCCCAACCCCCTTATCCGCCCTGCTCTGTGTGTGACAGGGGGCGGTGCCCAAACTCCCCTATCTGCACTACTCTGTGAGTGACAGGGGGGAGCTCCCCAACCCTCTGATCGACCCTGCTTTGTGCGTGACAGTGGGTGGCGCCGCAACCTGCCCATCGACCCTGCCTTGAGTGTGACAAGGAGCAGTGCCCCAACCCCCCAACGGCCCTAACCTGAGCGAGACTGAGGGTGGCATCACAACCTCCCAATCAGCCCTGCTCTGTGCATGACAGGGGGTGGCGCCCCAACTCCCCAATCGGCCCTGCTCTGAGCCTGACCAGGGGCTGCACCTAGGGATTGGGCCTGCCCTCTGCCACCCGGGAGCTGGCCTAAGCCAGCAGGGCATTATCTCCTGAGGGGTCCCAGACTGTGAGAGGACACAGGCCGGGCTGAGGGACCCCCCCTTCCCCCCGAGTGCACAAATTTTTGTGCACCGGGCCTCTAATATATATATATTTAAGAGTATTTAGGGTAAAACTAGCATGTTTATGGAATGGTGATCTAATGTGCCAGAAATTTATTTTTTTTTCTTACTATCTTTTTATGTATTCTGTCATTGTAGAATCAATAACTTAAATAATCAAAGATACTGCCCTAGTGGATTTGGCTCAGTGGATAGAGCATTGGCCTGCAGACTGAAGGGTCCCAGGTTCAATTCCGGCCAAGGGCACATGCCCCGGTTGTGGGCTCGATTCCTAGTGCGGGGAGTGCAAGAGGCAGTCAATCAATGATTCTCTCTCATCATTGATGTTTCTAAGCCAGCAGGTCGTTATCTCCCAAGGGGTCCCAGACTGCGAGAGGGCACAGGCCGGGATGAGGGACCCGCCTTTCCCCCCTGAGTGCACAAATTTTTGGGCACCGGGCCTCTAATTCAATTATAACTTACTAAAACAAAATTTCTATTTAACATTCAGAAAACTATGGAAGTCTAAAAAACCTTCAAGTCCTTTACCCAAAATTACGTAAGTTGGATTTGAGGACATATATGATCCTCAGTGTAAACGTCTGGGCTCAAGCAAAATTTCCAGGGAGTATTTCAGACTTGTAAGGTAGTGGACCTGGTGAGACCAAAGGCAAAGTGTCCAACATGAAAGGAGACCCAGCTAATATCTGGGTTACAGATGAAACACGGAGAGCATTCATTACGGTAAATAAATGTATGATATGTTAAAAGGCAAATTGGAAAACAGGCTAGGAGAGTAGGGCAGAAGGACCTAGAGGCCCAGAAGAGATGGAGGGAATCTGCTGGGCTGGTTGGGGGGCGGCGCTGTGGACAGACCCTCTTGAAGGTGGACCCACCCCCACTCTCAGAAACCCTCTGTGACTCCACAGTGCTCTGTGATGCAGGCCTGGCTATAAAGCCAAGAGTCGGAGCTCTCAGAGCTCAGTTGCTTTGAGCAGCGTTGTTGTTCGGAAAATGGGACTCACTCTATTTCTGAATAGCCTTCTAGAGTTTTATCTGAGCTTCTTCTGCTCAGAACGTTTATATGGTAACCTCAACATCATTTCCATCTCGGTGTTGAGCTTGTTCCTCTTCTTCTTCATTTTTTCCGTGGGAATTCCATCCATCCCAGCTTTCTGGAAAAATGAACATACCCCAAAGGTAAGGAACCCTGAGTGAGTGAGCCCCCAAAGAGTTCTTCATTGTTGTTGCCATTTCAATTCCCACATTTCTCAATGAGTTTGGATGAGTCAGAGACACACTGAAGATGGGACATCTGAGGAGAGAACAGAACATCGCTTCTCTAGGGGAAGAGACCAGGCAGGGCTAGGGGTTCAGGGAGGACTCAGGCTTCCATCTGAATCTCACAGACCATCGGGGTGTGGTGACAGGTTTCTGGCTCCAAACACAGGGATTCCCTAGTCCTGGATCCAGTTATTTAGAGACATGGGAGTCTCTGTAGGACATCAGAGTTAACCAGCACTTCATCCTGAGTCATGCTGCCCTGGCAGGCATCACTTAACTAGCCTTTGTGTTGGGCTGCTAAGAAGGGAGGGCTGAGCCTCTGAGAGCCGCTGAGTGAGCAGAGGCTGCAGCCTGAGCACCATCAGGTGACTGGGTCCTATCTGAGGGGACAGAGATGGACTGTAGGCCTCAGATTATATGCCGACCTTGAGCAGAGGACCTCTGAGTATACCAAGTGTGGACCCCATAAACAAAGTCCTTCTTTTGAGTTTTTACAAAAGGAAAAATTAAAAACATTTTAAAGCTTTAAAAATGGTAAAAGGAACACAAAGTTCTATTAGTTAAAATGTATTTGGTTGGCTCAGGGAGACATTATTCTTAGATAGTAAATGCCTGAGTTTCCTAGGGGGAGGAGGAGAGAAATGAGGCCTAATCACCCATTCATTCCTTTTTGTTCTCAGCATCGGGTCAGAGCCAAGAGGAGAAGGAAAGGTGGGACACGGAAAGGTAAGGTTCTGCCTATTCCACCTGAGCTCCCCATGGGTGACCCTTCTCTCTCCTTCCCATGAGGTACCAGGTCCACGGTCTCTGTCACTTGGTAAATACAGCCCCTCGCATGAAACAGAGCCCTCAGAGGAGAGGCTCATGGAAAGACTGGACCTGAGATACTGCTCAGATTCCCTGCTCTGCTGTCCCTGGGTAAGAAGCAGTGAGGGACCTGGGCCATGGGTGTTGCCCAGTAGATGTCGAGAGTCAGAAGTTCTGTCCCCTGACTTTGAGAAAGTACTCTGGCTTCAGGATGATCAGAATCTTCTTTGTTGTGACCTTGGCCCCTCCGCTTCAGAGTGGTTTTGAGCACCAAACGCAATCCTATCTAATAATAGAGAAACATGGTAATTAACCATAACTTCGCTACCCTTCCCATTGGGCTAATCAGCGAGATATGCAAATTAACTTCCAATCAAGATGGCGTCCGGCAGCCAGGCAGCTGAAGGGAACAGGAAGGAGTCTTGCTTGCTCCAGTGATGGAGGAAGCCAAGGTTCCCCGCCTGCTGGTGCGGGCCTCTGAACTGCTCTCTAAGAGATGTTACAATTATAGAAGCTAAACAAACTCAAGAAACCGGCAATCAGACAGCTGGGCCTCAGAGCTGGAGCTGAAACAGTGTTTTAATTATAGAACCCAAGAAAACCCAGAGACCTGCTTTCTGCAGCCGAGGTCTCAGAGCTGGAGCCGAGCCTCAGAGCTACAGCCGGCTCTCAGCTCCAGTGACAGCCATAGAAGCTAAATAAATCCCAGAATAAAAAAAAGAAAGAAAGAAAAAGAGGAGAGGTTGGGAGCTTCAGTCGCCCGCCAGCCTCAAAACGGGACTCAGCCCCCAACCCAGACTGGCCAGGCACCCCAGTGGGGACCCCCCACCCTGAAGGGGGTGTGACCAGCTACAAACAGCTATCATCGCCTCATCCAGGCTGGCCAGGCACCCAAGGGGGTCCCCGACCTTGATCCAGGACACCTTTCAGGGCAAATCAGCCGGCCCATAACCGTGCACCAGGCCCCTATCCTATATAGTAAAAGGGTAATATGCCTCAGAGCACCAGGATCAGCGGTGCAGCAAGGCCTCCCGAACCCGGAATCAGCAGAGCCAGGAAGCCTCTTGGCCCCTGGAGCAGCATGACAGGGGGCAGCGCCCAAACCCGCTGATCTGCCCTGCTCTTTGTGTGACAGGGGGCGGTGCCCAAACATCCCTATTGGCCCTACTATGTGCATGATAGGGGGGAGCTCCCCAACCCCGATTGGCCCTGCTCTGTTCGTGACGGGGCGGCGCCCCAAGCCCCAATCGACCCTACGCAGAGCATGACTGGGGGTGGCATCGCAACCTCCCGATCCGCCCTGCTCTGTGCATGACAGTGGTTGCGCCACAATTCCCCAATCGGCCCTGCTCTTAGCCCGACCAGGGGCTGCACTTAGGGATTGGGCCTGCCCTTTGCCGCCAGGTCATTATCTCCTGAGGGGTCCCAGACAGTGACAGAGCACAAGTGGGGCTGAGGAACACCCCCCCTCCCACGCCAGTGCACAAATTTCTGTGTACCGGGCCTCTAGTAATACATATAAAAGTACTTTATCAATAAAGCAATATACACATGGGGGGGGGACTTATTAATATTATCATTGACCATTTGATTTCATTTACTAATTCTTGAGGGTTTCACAGTCTATTATCCCAATGGTCTCCCATAAAGGGACCCCTGTGTAATGCCTATGTGTGTACCTTCATTACATGTAACTCACTCCCCTGGTTCCCAGGTTCGAGATATCACAGAGAGGATGACGACAGGGAGCGGATTTCTTTCCTGAAAAGGTGACTAGTCTTTCCCCATTTTCCCTGGTCTCTCTATAACATGTTCTGTGCAATTCCAGGGATTCAGTGGAGCCTTCCCTAGTCATGGGAAAGGTTGCCATAGGAGGGGGAATGTGAGTGCATGCTTGGAATGAGTGCAACTGAGTGCATGATGAAGTCATAGATATGGAGTAAGAAGGGGCAGCAGGCTTCAGGCAGCCCCACCCTCACCAGGACCTCCTTTCCTTGTTCTGGTCCTGGCTGCATCTTTTTACCTCCTGTCTCCTGCAGCACCCTGGGACAGAATTATGACATCACCCGCTGTCGTCAACTTTTATGTCCAGACTCCTCCTGTGAGGTGTGTAACAATGCAGCCAGTGCAATCAATGGGCTTTGCTTAAAGGCTTTGGAAGCTTCTACTCCATCTGGGTCTCCTGTGGCTTCCACAGCTCCTGTGACAGCTTCTCTGACTGAGCCATCTTTCAATCAGTCCTCTGCTTTCTCAGGAGTCCCTCCAGGAGAACTCATACCAACTCCACTGCCTGAACCTTCCCAACCATCTCCCTCCATTCTCCCCTCTTACCCAATGACAACCTTGGGTAATTTTCTGTCACCCTCACCACCGGGTCATACTGTGCCTACACAGCCAGTGCACCATTTCTCATCTCAACCCAAAGACTTGTGCTCTTCGACCTTGACCCAATATGATTCACATCAAGGGTTTCTTGCCCCCCGTTCTACAAAGATCTCTTTTGGGGCAGATCCTGAAGCCAAACTTATAGATCCTAGTCAACTCTTATTTCTCAGCCCTGATGAGCATGACTCAGCACAGGAGTACATATATCCTAAGACCTGGGAAGACAACATAAAGAAAAATCTTGCCCAGCTATTCTGGGGTCTCCCAACTCTGCATAGCGAGTCCTTGTCCTCTGCTATCCATGCCTCAGGTGAATATTCCATCTTCTTCAACAGCATCTCAAATTCCTTCACAGACCAAGAAGCCCCAGGACTTTCTGATTTACAATCTCCATCCTTGGCAGAGGTCCAACCTCAACCCTTGCCTCAAAACCTGCCTCCGTCCCGGCACTTACATCTCACTCAGATCCAAACCCAGGCCCACCTTCAGTCCCCACTCCCAATCCTACCATCCAGTCCCATTACCCAGAATAAGGTCTGTGAAATGAATGTCCACATACCCAATAATGAATCAGAATGTCACACCTCATCTGAAACGGAACACCTGCAATGCAATGTGTTGCTGAAAGAACAGGAAAGTTTGTGGGGTTTAACCTCTGTGGCTCAAAGTACTAAGGCCTATGTTGCAATCACCATCAATCCTGTCGAGTTTCCTCTTAGCAGTGAATTTCGAGATAAATTTGAGCATCACCTTAGAAAGAGGCTCATCCAACACCACCAGGGCCAGCCCTGCATGCTCAATGGGTCTCTGTCACTAATGAGGCCTCTGAGCAATTGCTCAGGCATACTTGAGTCAAAGAGCAGTTCTGGCCTCTCACGGATCTCTGTGGAGAAGGACCAGAGTAGTGAAAATCCAAATGTTGGATTGAGCCAACCAGGAAGCTTCTATGAGAGGAGCTCAGAAATGTTTGAAATAGAGGAGAATGAGGGGAAGGAGGAGGGACACAGCCAAGAGAATGATCCAAAAGTTCATCTGCTGAGTGATTCAAAGACCTCCTCACATAAACACGTTGATATCCAAGGCATACCCATAGAGGAAATCCAAAAAATTTTGAAAGCCAAACTGCCTCTTACAAACGCCATTAGTGGCAAAAAAAGTCAGATACGTTCTCTGATAGCCAACATTCAACCCCCGAAGCTGCCTGCAAGGCGAGCAGGGACCCCACAGGAGATAAATAATAACGGTGTGAATTCTAATGAGAGAGCAGACATAGGACAGGGCGCAAATAGGGAGAAATCAGAACTTGCTTCCAGGCCCAGCATGTCTAGGGAGATAGTCAGGGCTGAGAGGCTCAAAGCTCTTCAACCCAAAACTAGTGGCGTCTTGACAACCAGCAAGCCAGGAATCTCCCAAAAGATAGAGAGAGACACCACTGTGACCACTGAAAAACCACCATCTAAAATATCAGATCTAGCTCCTACCTTGTCAGAACTTAGAAAGCAACTAATTGCTGAGATGAACTTGAATTTGGAGAGCAGGAAGCAGAGCCAGGCCCAAGGCCAACCCCTGGACATGTCCAGTGACTCAGACATCTTGACTTACAAAGCCCCCCTGACTCCTGATAAGTGTGTGTCCAGTGTGGACACGGAGGTTCACCAGGTGCTGCATGTCCAATCGGAGGACAGCGGAGTCAGTCTGGAGAAGCAGCAGGAACCATGGCTTCCTAAGCAGGCATTAAGGTCCTGCCAGGATCAGAATTCCCCACCAGCTGTAAAGAAAAATATCGTGTGCCCTCCCCCAGAGCCTACAGGCCCCAAATATGAGGAGCATGGTGCAGGAGATGCACGACTGAGAATTTCCCGCCCTGGAGGGAGGAGATTTCTACCTCGGGACCCGGCTTTAGAGGACATGCTTGGGAGCAAGACTTTCCACAGCCTAACACAGACGGCTCCTTCTGATAGCCTTGTGCTACATCAAATGAAGAGACTTTTTCAAAGGCTTTGTACTTCAACCAAATGTAAAATGGAAGAAACCACCCAGGAAATGGGAAGGCACATATCATCTGCACAGAGTAGAGGACCACTTCAAAACAGAGCTCCCTTTACTGGAACTACCCAAGTTGATAGACGCCGGCCTGCAGAAGTTACCACCTGCCCCCAAGAGCCCATTTCCTCTGCAGTGCAGTCGGGGAAGCCCGTGCAGAAGGGAGCAGTGCAGGCCCAGGCAAAGCCAGTGCAGAGGCGTCATTTCCAGCGCAGGGCTCCCTCCTATGACCTGACAAATGCCGTGTCCGGCCTCCACACAGCTATCTTGGATGGCCAGGGCTCTACCAATACTAGACATACCAGAAACGAGGACAGACCCCCCCAAAATGCTGTGGCATCAAACGGTCCACAAATATGCCAGAAGCACCCTCAATCTGTGCCCCTCAGGGGGACTCTGCCCCATCCAAGCCCCAACTGCAGGCCTCAACCTGCCAACGGGACTCCTGCTGTTCTCACCACTGCTGGAGGCACTGCCTTCAGAGATCAGCCTCCACGATTTAGACACACAATGCTTCTCTATAATTTCCAGGGGCAAACATTTCCCACCCCCAAGTAATTCCCTCCTTGTGGGGAATATTGACTTTCCTAATAAATGTGTCTGTAATAACAGTGATGTCTTCTCCGTGTCCTGAGTTGGGGGCAAGGGCTTCTCAGGGCTTGTGCTTAAGGGAAGAAAGGAGTAAGTTCAGCTCCTACTGATTGCTTCCTTTGCTTTCCAAAAGTGACCTTTTCCTGCAGCTCTTGTTGAGAACTAGATACCATGTGCCCTCCCTCTAAGCCCGCTTCCTCCCTGATGAGGTTTGAGGAGATGGGCTCTGTCTCCTTCCTCATAGCTTCACCTGAAGGAACATGGATAGCAGCGCACACCTTTCCCTTCAGGGAATGCTGCGTGTCCTTGAAGGCAGCCGGGAAGACAGGCCTTCCACATCTGAAGAAGATCAAGCACGGGTATATTTTTCAGAAAGTGTTAGTGAAGAAGAGACAGTGGCTTAATCATTATTTAGAAGTCAGTGATCAGAGGAGCCCACAGGTGGGTGAACCCTGAATAGGAGTGTTTGGGCGGTATTGTTTTTCCCCTGACAAATGTGCACACACACCCACCCTTTCTACAGTGGTCTAGAGGGAAGGCAAAGCCACTTGTACAGACTGAAACACAAAAATGGAATGAGCATCCCCATGAGCACTTCAGGTAGCTTTCCCTGTAAACCTTGTGAATCCTGAGTGTAAATAGAAAAAAACCAAACCACACAGAAACCAAACAGAGGCCCCTTTTCACTATCACACTGGCATCTTCTTGTCTAGAGTTATGCCATTGGCCATGCAATGTCTGAAGCTAGAGACCAGAGAAAAAATGCAGAACAAAAAGGAACTAAAGGTGGAATGGGGCCCAAGGCAGGGGCCATGAAGAGGTGAGCAGGCAGCGGAGGGTTGTAACATCCATGTGGACAAGCGGCCAATAACGCAGCCTCCCAGTTCCTGCACCATCTCATCTTGGGGTCCTGTACTGCCGCTCCAGTGCAGTCACTGCAACACTGCAGACCTTATTACCAGGAACATCTCTGCCTCAGGAATAATATAGTCTGACCTTTGACCCTTTGGGCTTATCCCCTATCCTTCCAGCACAGATGCCCATAGTTCACATTTTTCAATTCCAGGTCATTCATTTATCCACGCACTCCCTGTCAATCCACAAGCTCTTGGCTTCCTCCCTTACTAAGGTAGACTTGATGGTCCATCTAGTGACTAACATTTAAAAAGCTCTATGACAATGGGCCCCCCTTCCAGTTCCATTTAATCCTTCCTATCAATTTCAACTCTGTGTTCTTCTAGAAATGGCTTCCTATAAGTCACTGACCACTACTGGATTAGATCTAACAGTGGGTTCTACTGGTTCCATGGAACTATCTGGAACTCATTCGTTCCACAGATAATGCACCCATGCTTGCTAACATGTGAACAAAACAAATGGAGCTCAGTTCCCTGTTTCCTTTGTCCATTCTCTCTACAAAGCGCCTCACATCCATGGCAAATCTCACTTTCCTCAAACTGAGGGCATCACCACTTGTTCAACAGATGTGCTGGGCCACTGTTCAGAGAGGAGCAAGAAGCCATGAGATGGGGACTTTTCAGCAAAATATTAAAAACAACAACACTGTGTTTTCAAATATTTAGAAGATTTTTTTTTGTTATGCATGCAAATGACTTAAATGCAGATCAGATACACTTGGTTATCTCTTTCTTTCCAAAAATGCCATTAAAAGTAAAATATTAGATGAAAAGATGCGCAATATCACTAGCCATCAGAAAAAAATGCAAATCACAAGCGCTGCGAGATAACAACAGACACACACACAAAAAGGCTAGAAGCAGTCTAGCTGAGAATGTCGAGAAGGCGGAACCCTCACACATAGCTGGCGGGAATGAAAAATGGTACAGCCACTTTGACAAAGAGTCTGGCCCGTCCTCAAAATGTCACACAGAGTTTCCATATGACCCAGCAACTCCACCTCTAAGTACACACTCATGAGAAATGAAAACACATGTCCACACCAAACTTGTAAACAAATGCTCACAGCAGTAGCATCCAGTATTCATAATACTCAAAAGGTGGAAACAACCCACATGTCCATCAGCTGAGGAATGGTAAATAAAATGCGGTATATCCATGCAATGTCATATCTTTTGGCAATAAAAACTATTAATACATGCTATAACATGGATGAACCCTGAAAGCATTTGCTAAGTGAATAAAGCCAGTCACAAAGAATCACATGTGATTCCATTCATATGAAATGTTCAAAACAGACAAAACTAGAGAAATATAAACTACATTAGTGCTTGCTTAGGGCTGGGGGTGGGGGAAGAAAAGGGAGGAGAGATGACAACTAAAGATTGTAAGTTTTCTTTCTGAAGTCATGAAAATGTTTTAAAATTGACTGTGGGGATATACATATCTGAAAATACTAAAATCATAAAATTAGACACTCTAAATGGGTGACTTGTATGGTATGCGAACTATATGTAAACAAAGGATGGGAAGAGAGTAAGTACTTGATAAGGACATATAGGGGAAAGGATAAGACAAAAGATGTCAACACATTTCCTGACTCAGAGAGGGATGCAGGCAAGAAATATAAGGAAATGACACGGCTTCATTTCAGCAGTTTATAATCTAAAAACAGGAGCTGTAGTGGTTGTAACTATTCAAGGATTAGCTGGCATGGGGAGAGGAAGTATATACATATACAACATCAACACAAACTACATTATTTAAAAAACTATAGAGATGCCAATAGGAACTTCAGTAAAAACTTGGTCGGTTTTGGAAAACAATCATTAATGTTTCATAGAAGGAAACATCAGTGTGAGTAAAAAAAAACAAACAAACAAAAAACCACACACACACACAGCCCAAAATGTACTGCTAAATATAATCACAATCGTGCTCAGAAGTTATGCTAAAGAGAAGCCCACTCCCAAATCAAAATGTGTTTGGTCCTGTGTTGTGGACTGTGTTGTGACAATTGCTATGTAAACTAAAGAATTAAAAATGTGGTGGAAAGAGAAGGAAGTTGGCAGAAGAAAGAGGGATCAGCAGGGCTAGATACTGTATTGGTGAAGGGAACTGGATGTGGTGGTTCTCAACCTGTGGGTCGCAACCATGGGAAAACACATATAGCACACCAGATACTTACATTATGATTCATACCAGTAGCAAAAGTACAGTGATGAAGTAGCAACGAAAATATTTTTATGGTTGGGGGTCACCACAACATGAGGCACTGTTTTAAAGGGTTGCGGCGTTAGAAAAGTTGAGAACCACTGATAGAGGCTAGCTAGGGTATTAGGGGCCTATAGCCTTAAAGGGATCTTGCCAGTAAAAAGATTACTAAAGGATTTAGAAATGTTTGCCATTGGTGCATGGGTGTGCCATGGCCTCATTGCCCACTCTGTCTTGCTTTCTGTTCATTGGTACAGTCTGATCTGCTCCCCCATGCTTTTGTAAAATTTCACTTTTCAAACTGAGGCCATCTTCACTTGCAGATGAGAACTGCTGGGACTCTCATGACGAAAAAATTTGTGCTCAGATAAGACAACATTTCCCATCCTCCTGGTAACTTTGCAGGGCACTTTGTTCTTCTATTAGTTTTCTTTTTTTTTTCTTCTGAGGAAAAGTATCTGTGACCATGAATTGGAAGAATTACCATCAACATCATTAAAATGTCTATAAAACCCAAAGAAGTCTATAGAATCAACACAATCCCTTTTAAAATACCAATGGCATATTTCATAAATCTAGAAAAAATATTCCAAAAATTGTATGGCAACAGAAAAGACCCCAAATAGCCTCAGCAATCTTTAAAAAGAAGAAAAAAGTTGGAGGGAGCACAATACTGGATATTAGACTATACCACAAAGCCATTCTAGTCAAAACAGCCTGGTACTGGCATAGAAACAGACATATAGATCAATGGAACAGAACAGAGGGCCCAAAACTTCTCAAAACCGCAATCACTGCAACTGTGATTGGTGATGGATTATTGCAGATCAATTAATTTTGTACACTGTTGGACAGAATAGTTAAGAACATAAAGAAATGAGAAAATATTTCCTTTAAAGACCTTTGCATGGTTAAAATGTAACCCATCTATAAATAAAGATCTCCAGAAAACACATTTTGGTAGAGTATTACCACCTCCCACTCTGCATATATCATGTGCTTTTTCCCCTTCTTCTACCCCAGCTGATACATTAGCTGAACACATGATCTCTTAGCTAAAGACCCCAGTCTGAGGTTCCCAACCTCCTTTCCATTTAAATATTACACATGCTGTAAGGTCTTGAAAACAAGATGAGCGATCGATGTAAGTTAATAGAATGGTCCTTAAAAGAAATGGACATAGGCATACATTCTCTTTTCCGTGTTCCACTGGCCAGAATAAAGATGTGTGGTAAGCCATCTGATTCTCCACTTTTGGCTGAAGGTAACACCTTGGGAGGGCACAACTGTAAGAGAGAAGGACGGTGCCTCACAAACTCCATTGTCACCAAATATGCTGTTCTGAAGGAGAGAAAAATGAAGTAAATAAAACTCTCTCTTATTTAAGCCAATTTTTTAAAGCAGTCTAGACTGAATTCTAAATAATATATTAAAACTAATCCTTACAACTCTAAAAGAAATAAAAGTCCCAATAATGAAGTCTGGGACAGTTTCTCAGTGGTTAGAGTGTCGGTCAGTGCACTGAAGGGCATGTCCCTGGTTTGCAGGTTCCACCACAGGACCCTGTCAAGGAGTGTGCGGGAGGCAACCAATGAATGTGTCTCTTTCACATCTCTCTCTCTCTCTCTCTCTCTCTATATATATATATATATACATACATACACACACACAAATATATAGTTATATATATATTTACATATTGTTTTCACATATTCATCTCATTGTATACTCTCACGCGGCCCACACCAGGACAGTCTGCAGAAACTGTGAGGCTCATGGAAAAAATCCTCTCACCTCCCACTTGTAACAAAAAACCATTTTAAAATTTAAAAAAACAATAAATTTCTTCCAGGTATTTTTGTTTTTCACTGTTGAGAACATTAGAGTCCAGTAACCACTGAAATAAGTCATTGGAGTACTGAGGGCGTGGGGTGTCCTTTGTAACTCTGGAGAACTTAATATCTGGAAGCAGGCCTCAGAAGTTGTTGAAAACTTGCACTGCAGGGCCTCTGTGAGGCTTGCCCCATCACAGTCCCCTCCAGGTGTAGGAGACAACAGTCAGGCCAATTATGAGGACATTGATGTAAATCCTCAAAACTGTCTTCCTCCAGCAGTTAGGATAGAATGCTTTGTGTAAAAATCAACACGCCAAAGAAAGAGACCCACATGCTAAGAAGAAAACACTTCTCCCTTCCCCCACCCCCAATATGCTGACTTTCAGGAAGGGTAGGGAATATCTGATTTAGATACAAGCAAGATTAAAAATAGTTCCTGTATTAAATAAGAGGAGCCCAAAGTAACAAGAGGGTAACAACACTAAGTCACAGTAACAGAAGACTCTGGGATGAAAGCATATATAACCTGAGATGAATGAAGACGTGAAGGGGATGAAATGAAAGAGCACATTCAGTGGCAGATGATATTAATGCAGATTGATAAAGGGAAAGACAATCTACAAGGAATAGGCATTCTGCTTAGAAAGGGAGCAATAATGAAAATCGAAGAAAGAAAACTCTCAATTTGAGGAAAACACTTCAAATTCAAAACTGAGAGGGATCACACTAGCTAAGAAAGATCAGTGAGTAGAGATGAATTCCAACATGATGTAATGAAATTTTACATTTTGAAGATTAAGAATACATACCCAGCCCTGGCTGAGTAGCTTAGTATGTTAGAGTGTCGTTGTCCCAATACACCAAGGTCGTGGGTTCAATCCCTGGTCAGGGCACATACAAGAATCAATCAATGAATGTATAAATATATGGAACAACAAACCGATGTTTCTCCCTCTCTAAATAAATGAATAAAAAGAGTTTTCAAGAATACATACTGAAGTCACAACATTTTATAAATCGGATATATACAGAGGGACATTCAAAATGATACGACAGTTTTTCCTTAACAGATAAAAAAATATATTCAAGCAAACATAGATAGTTATCAAAGTAAAATTAGAGCAAAAATGTCTAAACCAAGGTAAAAGTGTTGTTTTATATTGATAAACTCAGAATTAATAGTATAGTGATACTGAAACTTTAAGCAAGGGGAAATAAACAGAAATACAAGAGAAAGTAAAATTTTAAAATAACATCAGCTCATGGTAAGTCATATAGATAAATATATATAGAATATCAGGATACTTAAATAATGTAGTATATCAAATTGTTTACTTGGAGAGAACATTTGCGGACATATTCACGCATCATCCACAAAATGATTATTTAAGATTCCATAAAGTATATTTAAAAACTTATCCTCAAATAGTTTATCCATATTCTCATATCACAAGCAATGAAGATCTAGGTTAGGGTTTTTTTGGTGGTTGTTGTTAATCCTCACACAAGGATACTTTTTCTTTTGATGTTTAGAGAGTGCGGATGGGAGGGAGGAAAAGAGGGAGGGGAGTCCAGAACGTAAACTGAGGCGAGAAAGAAAGCTGCAGAGCAGGTCAAGGATGACAACCTGTGCTGTCACTCAGGGGACACTCAGGAGCACACAGTGCTGGGTTTAATGCTCCATTGTCACCATTTTGTCATTCTTAATAAAAAATTTTACCTTAAAACTCAGCTTTGTAAGTAAAGTTTATGGAGACAATGGAGCATGCGCATGAGGGGATGTGCGCAATATGAGTACCTGCTTTTCCCTTCACAAACAGCACTGGGGAAGCCCCATGGCACAGAATTTCCATGGACCCATGATGGTGGGAGTTCAGTGAGACTCAACATGAGTACAAGTAAGCTTGCTCTGTCTCCCACTAAGTAAGGGGGGTGCTGACAGCCCTGAGAGGCTACATCCTTTACATTTGAACCAGTTGCCTTTTGGGGACCCTGAAAAAAGCTGTCCGCTGTCTAGAGTTATGCCATTGGCCATGCAATGTCTGAAGCAAGAGATCAGAAAAAAAATGCAGAACAAAAAGGAACTAAAGGTGGAATGGGGCCCAAGGCAGGGGCCGTGAAGAGGTGAGCAGGTAGCAGAGGGTTATAACATCCATGTGGACAAGCGGCCAATAACGCAGCCTCCCAGTTCCTGCACCATCTCATCTTGGGGTCCTGTCCTGCCGCTCCAGTGCAGTCACTGCCACACTGCAGACCTTATGACCAGGAACATCTCTGCCTCAGGAATAATACAGTCTGACCTTTGACCCTTTGGCCTCATCCCCTATCCTTCCAGCACAGATGCCCATAGTTCACATTTTTCAATTCCAGGTCATTCCTTTATCCACTCACTCCCTGTCAATCCACAAAGCTCTTGGCTTCCTCCCTTACTAAGGTAGACTTGATGGTCCATCTAGTGACTAACATTTCAAAACCTCCACGACAATGGGCCCCCCTTCCAGTTCCCTTTAATCCTTCCTATCAATTTCAACTCTGTGTTCTTCTAGAAATGGCTTCCTATAAGTCACTGACCACTACTGGATTAGATCTAACAATGGGTTCTACTGGTTCCATGGAACTACCTGGAACTCATTCGTTCCACAGATAATGCTCCGATGCTTGCTAACATGTGAACAAAACAAATGGAGCTCAGTTCCCTCTTTCCTTTGTCCATTCTCTCTACAAAGCCCCTCACATCCATGGCAAATCTCACTTTCCTCAAACTGAGGGCATCACCACTTGCTCAACAGATGTGCTGGGCCACTGTTCAGAGAGGAGCAAGAAGCCATGAGATGGGGACTTTTCAACAAAATATTAAAAGCAACAACACTGTGTTTTCAAATATTTAGAAGAATTTTTCCTGTTATGCATGCAAATGACTTATATGCAGATCAGATACACTTGGTTATCTCTTTCTTTCCAAAAATACCATTAAAAGTAAAAAATTAGATGAAAAGATGCGCAATATCACTAGCCATCAGAAAAAAATGCAAATCACAAGCGCTGCGAGATAACAACAGACACACACACAAAAAGGCTAGAAGCAGTCTCGCTGAGAATGTCGAGAAGGCGGAACCCTCACACATAGCGGGCGGGAATGAAAAATGGTAAAGGCACTTTGACAAAGAGTCTGGCCCGTCCTCAAAATGTCACACAGAGTTTCCATATGACCCAGCAACTCCACCTCTAAGTACACACTCATGAGAAATGAAAACACATGTCCACACCAAACTTGTAAACAAATGCTCACAGCAGTAGCATCCAGTACTCATAATACTCAAAAGGTGGAAACAACCCACATGTCCATCAGCTGAGGAATGGTAAATAAAATGCGGTATATCCATGCAATGTCATATCTTTTGGCAATAAAAACTGTTAGTACATGCTATAACATGGATGAACCCTGAAAGCATTTGCTAAGTGAATAAAGCCAGTCACAAAGAATCACATGTGATTCCATTCATATGAAATGTTCAAAACAGACAAAACTAGAGAAATATAAACTACAGTAGTGCTTGCTTAGCGCTGGGGGTGGGGGAAGAAAATGGAGGAGAGATGACAACTAAAGATTGTAAGTTTTCTTTCTGAAGTCATGAAAATGTTTTAAAATTGACTGTGGGGCCCTAACTGGTTTGGCTCAGTGGATAGAGCGTCGGCCTGTGGACTCTAGGGTCCCAGGTTCGATTCCGGTCAAGGTCATGTACCTTGGTTGCGGACACATCCCCAGTAGGGGGTGTGCGGGTGGCAGCTGATCGATGTTTCTTTCTCATCGATGTTTCTGGCTCCCTATTCCTCTCCTTTCCTCTCTGTAAAAAGTCAATAAAATACATTTAAAAAAAATAAAATAAAATTGACTGTGGGGATGTACATATCTGAAAATACTAAAATCATAAAATTATACACTTTAAATGGGTGAATTGTATGGTATGCGAACTATATGTAAACAAAGGATGGAAAGAGAGTAAGTACTTGAGAAGGACAAATAGGGGAAAGGATAAGACAAAAGATGTCAACCCATTTCCTGACTCAGAGAGGGATGCAGGCAAGAAATATAAGGAAATGACACGGCTTCATTTCAGCAGTTTATAATCTAAAAACAGGAGCTGTAGTGGTTGTAACTATTCAAGGATTAGCTGGCATGGGGAGAGGAAGTCTATACATATACAACATCAACACAAACTACATTATTTAAAAAACTATAGAGATGTCAATAGGAACTTCAGTAAAAACTTGGTCGGTTTTGGAAAACAATCATTAATGTTTCATAGAAGGAAACATCAGTGTGAGTAAAACAAACAAACAAAAAACCACACACACACACAGCCCAAAATGTACTGCTAAATATAATCACAATCGTGCTCAGAAGTTATGCTAAAGAGAAGCCCACTCCCGAATCAAAATGTGTTTGGTCCTGTGTTGTGGACTGTGTTGTGACAATTGCTATGTAAACTAAAGAATTAAGAATGTTGTGGAAAGAGAAGGAAGTTGGCAGAAGAAAGAGGGATCAGCAGGGCTAGATACTGTATTGGTGAAGGGAACTGGATGCGGTGGTTCTCAACCTGTGGGTGGCAACCATGGGAAAACACATGTAGCACACCAGATACTTACATTATGATTCATACCAGTAGCAAAAGTACAGTTATGAAGTAGCAACGAAAATAATTTTATGGTTGGGGGTCACCACAACATGAGGATCTGTATTAAAGGGTTGTGGCATTAGAAAAGTTGAGAACCACTGATAGAGGCTAGCTAGGCTATTAGGGGCCTATAGCCTTAAAGGGATCTTGCCAGTGAAAAGATTACTAAAGAATTAAGAGATGTTTGCCATTGGTGCATGGGTGTGCCTTGGCCTCATCGCCCTCTCTGTCTTGCTTTCTGTTCATTGGTACAGTCTGATCTGCTCCCCCATGCTTTTGTAAAATTTCACTTTTCAAACTGAGGCCATCTCCACTTGCAGATGAGAACTGCTGGGACTCTCATGACGAAAAAATTTGTGCTCAGATAAGACAACACATCCCATCCTCCTGGTGACTTTGCAGGGCACTTTGTTGTTCTATTAGTTTTTTTTTTTTTATTCTGAGGAAAAGTATCTGTGACCATGAATTGGAAGAATTACCATCAACATCATTAAAATGTCTATAAAACCCAAAGAAGTCTATAGAATCAACACAATCCCTTTTAAAATACCAATGGCATATTTCATAAATCTAGAAAAAATATTCCAAAAATTATATGGCAACAGAAAAGACCCCAAATAGCCTCAGCAATCTTTAAAAAGAAGAAAAAAGTTGGAGGGAGCACAATACTGGATATTAGACTATACCACAAAGCCATTCTAGTCAAAACAGCCTGGTACTGGCATAGAAACAGACATATAGATCAATGGAACAGAACAGAGGGCCCAAAACTTCTCAAAACCACCATCACTGCAACTGTGTTTGGTGATGGATTATTGCAGATCAATTAATTTTGTGCACTGTTGGACAGAATAGTTAAGAACATAAAGAAATGAGAAAATATTTCCTTTAAAGACCTTTGCATGGTTAAAATGTATCCCATCTATAAATAAAGATCTCCAGAAAACACATTTTGGTAGAGTATTACCACCTCCCACTCTGCATATATCATGTGCTTTTTCCCCTTCTTCTACCCCAGCAGATACGTTAGCTGAACACATGATCTCTTAGCTAAGGACCCCAGTCTGAGGTTCCCAACCTCCTTTCCATTTAAATATTACACATGCTGTAAGGTCTTGAAAACAAGATGAGTGAGCGAAGTAAGTTAATAGAATGGTCCTTAAAAGAAATGGACATAGGCATACATTCTCTTTTCCGTGTTCCACTGGCCAGAATAAAGATGTGTGGTAAGCCATCTGACTCTCCACTTTTGGCTGAGGATAACACCTTGGGTGAGCACAACTGTAAGAGAGAAGGACGGTGCCTCACCAACTCCATTGTCACCAAATATGCTGCTCTGAAGGAGAGAAAAATGAAGTAAATAAAACTCTCTCTTATTTAACCCAATTTTTTAAAGCAGTCTAGACTGAATTCTAAATAATATAATAAAGTAATCCTTACAACTCTGAAAGAAATAAAAGTCCCAATATTGAAGTTCGGGACAGTTTCTCAGTGGTTAGAGCGTCGGTCAGTGCACTGAAGGGCATGTCCCTGGGTTGCAGCTTACACCCCAGGACCCTGTCAAGGAGTGTGCGGGAGGCTACCAATTAATGTGTCTCTTTCACATCTCTCTCTCTGTCTTCTCTCTCTCTCTCTCTCTCTCTCTCTCTCTCTCTATATATATATATATATATATATATATATATATACACACACAAATATAGTTATATATGTTTATATATATACATATATATATATATGTATATATATATATATACACACACACATATTGTTTTCACATATTCATCTCATTATATACTCTCTCCCTGCCCACACCGGGACATTCTGCAGAAACTTGCGAGGCTCTTGGAAAAAATCCTCTCACCTCCCACTTGTAACAAAAAACCATTTTAAAATTTAAAAAAACAATAAATTTCTTCCAGGTATTCTTGTTTTTCACTGCTGAGAGCATTAGAGTCCAGTAACCACTGAAATAAGTCACTGGAGTACTGAGGGCGTGGGGTGTCCTTTGTAACTCTGGAGAACTTAATGTCTGGAACTAGCCCCAGAAGGTGCTGAAAACTTGCCATGAAGGGCCTCTGTGAGGCTTGCCCCATCACAGTCCAGCTCTAGACGTAGGAGACAACAGCCAGGCCAATTATGAGGACACTGATGTAAATCCTCAAAACTGTCTTCCTCAAGCAGTTAGAATAGAATGCTTTGTGTGTAAAAATCAACACGCCAAAGAAAGAGACCCACATGCTAAGAAGAAAACATTTCTCCCTTCCCCCACCCCCAATATGCTGACTTTCAGGAAAGGTAGGGAATATCTGATTTAGATACAAGCAAGATTATAAATAGTTCCTGGATTAAATAAGAGGAGCCCAAAGTAATAAGAGGGTAACAACACTAAGTCACAGTAACAGAAGACTCTGGGATGAAAGCATATATAACCTGAGATGAATGAAGACGTGAAGGGGATGAAATGAAAGAGCACATTCAGTGGCAGATGATATTAATGCAGATTGATAAAGGGAAAGACAATCTACAAGGAATAGGCATTCTGCTTAGAAAGGGAGCAATAATGAAAATCGAAGAAAGAAAACTCTCAATTTGAGGAAAACACTTCAAATTCAAAACTGAGAGGGATCACACTAGCTAAGAAAGATCAGTGAATAGAGATGAATTCCAACATGATGTAATGAAATTTTACATTTTGAAGATTAAGAATACATACCCAGCCCTGGCTGAGTAGCTTAGTATGTTAGAGCGTTGTTGTCCCAATACACCAAGGTCGTGGGTTCAATCCCTGGTCAGGGCACATACAAGACTCAACCAATGAATGCATAAATATATGGAAAAACAAACCGATGTTTCTCCCTCTCTAAATAAATGAATAAAAAGAGTTTTCAAGAATACATACTGAAGTCACAAAATTTGAAAATCGGATACATAACGAGGGACATTCAAAATGATACAAGACAGTTTTTCCTTAACAGATGAAAAACTATATTCAAGCAAACATAGATATATTGTTATCAAAGTAAAATTAGAGCAAAAATGTCTAAACCAAGGTAAAAGTGTTGTTTTATACTGATAAACTCAGAATTAATAGTATAGTGATACTGAAACTTTAAGCAAGGGGAAATAAATAGAAATAAAAGAGAAAGCAAAATTTTAAAATAACATCAGCTCATGGTAAGTCATATAGGTAAATATATATAGAATATCAGGATACTTAAATAATGTAGTATATCAAATTGTTTACTTGGAGAGAACATTTACGGACATATTCACGCATCATCCACAAAATGATTATTTAAGATTCCATAAAGTATATTTAAAAACTTATTCTCAAATAGTTTATCCATATTCTCATATCACAAGCAATGAAGATCTAGGTTAGGTCTTTTTTGGTTGTTGTTGTTGTTGTTAATTCCTCACCCAAGGATACCTTTTCTTTGATTTTTAGAGAGCGCAGATGGGAGGGAGGAAAGGAGGGAGGGGAGTCCAGAATGTAAACTGAGGCGAGAAAGAAAGCTGCAGAGCAGGTCGAGGACAACGGACAACCTGTGCTGTCACTCAGGGGACACTCAGGAGCACTCAGTGCTGGGGTTAATGCTCCATTGTCACCATTTTGTCATTCTTAACAATTTTACCTTAAAACTCAGCTTTGTAAGTAAAGTTTATGGAGACAATGGAGCATGCGCATGAGGGGATGTGCGCAATATGAGTACCTGCTTTTCCCTTCACAAGCAGCATTGGGGAAGCCCCATGGCACAGGATTTCCATGGACCCATGATGGTGAGAGTTCAGTGAGACTCAACATGAGTACAAGTAAGCTTGCTCTGTCTCCCACTAAGTAAGGGGGGTGCTGACAGCCCTGAGAGGCTACATCCTTTTCATTTGAACCAGTTGCCTTTTGGGGACCCTGAAAACAGCTGTCCGCATGCGGCACCGCCCAGGGATAGTAATAGGGCTGGGAGTGAGAGAGCACTGAGGATTGTCCCTAGGAAACTGAAAACTTAGGAGAGACCTAAACGAATGACTTATAGCCAATGATCCTCCTCAAATAGCAGCACGTTATTCTAGTCAAGATTCTGGAAAACACTCCTCCTTGTAGACAATATAACCAAGTGCAGTCTGATATGTGGACCCGGACTTCTGTGTGGGAATGTACCCCAACTAGGAACTTGTCGTGGGGTTGTATGGGGATCACACTCTGACACACACCAACTTGGCAACCTCCATGTCTGCTTGAAATGTCCTGTGGAGAGCTTTATTACAGAACTTAGGGGTTGGATATATGTAACATATGGGAAATGTATTCCTGGGGGGTGGGGGTGGGATGATATTTTAGACTTTATTATTCAATTACAACTTACTAAAATTTCTATTTAACATTCACAAAACTATGAAGTCTAAAAGACCTTCAAGTCCTTTACCCAAAATTATGTAAGTTGGATTTGAGGACATATATGATCCTCAGTGTAAACGTCTGGGCTCAAGCAAAATTTCCAGGAAGTATTTCAGACTTGTAAGGTAGTGGACCTGGTGAGACCAAAGGCAAAGTGTCCAACATGAAAGGAGACCCAGCTAATATCTGGGTTACGGATGAAACACGGAGAGCATTCATTACGGTAAATAAACGTACGATATGTTAAAAGGCAAATTGGAAAACTGGCTAGGAGAGTAGGGCAGAAGGACCTAGAGGCCCAGAAGAGATGGAGGGAATCTGCTGGGCTGGTTGGGGGGCGGCGCTGTGGACAGACCCTCTTGAAGGTGGACCCACCCCCACTCTCAGAAACCCTCTGTGACTCCACAGTGCTCTGTGATGCAGGCCTGGCTATAAAGCCAAGAGTCGGAGCTCTCAGAGCTCAGTTGCTTTAAGCAGCGTTGTTGTTCGGAAAATGGGAATCAGTCTATTTCTGAATAGCCTTCTAGAGTTTTTTCTGAGCTTCTTCTGCTCAGAACGTTTATATGGTAACCTCAACATCATTTCCATCTCGGTGTTGAGCTTGTTCCTCTTCTTCATTTTTTCCGTGGGAATTCCATCCATCCCAGCTTTCTGGAAAAATGAACATACCCCAAAGGTAAGGAACCCTGAGTGAGTGAGCCCCCAAAGAGTTCTTCATTGTTGTTGCCATTTCGATTCCCACATTTCTCAATGAGTTTGGATGAGTCAGAGACACACTGAAGATGGGACATCTGAGGAGAGAACAGAACATCGCTTCTCTAGGGGAAGAGACCAGGCAGGGCTAGGGGTTCAGGGAGGACTCAGGCTTCCATCTGAATCTCACACACCATCGGGGTGTGGTGACAGGTTTCTGGCTCCAAACACAGGGATTCCCTAGTCCTGGATCCAGTTATTCAGAGACGTGGGAGTCTCTGTAGGACATCAGATTTAACTCGCACTTCATCCTGAGTCATACTGCCCTGGCAGGCATCACTTAACCAAGCCTTTGTGTTGGGCTGCTCAGCAGGGAGGGCTGAGCCTCTGAGAGCCGCTGAGTGAGCAGAGGCTGCAGCCTGAGCACCATCAGGTGACTGGGTCCTATCTGAGGGGACAGAGATGGACTGTAGGCCTCAGATTATATGCCGACCTTGAGCAGAGGACCTCTGAGTATACCAAGTGTGGACCCCATAAACAAAGTCCTTCTTTTGAGTTTTTACAAAAGGAAAAATTAAAAACATTTTAAAGCTTTAAAAATGGTAAAAGGAACACAAAGTTCTATTAGTTAAAATGTATTTGGTTGGCTCAGGGAGACATTATTCTTAGATAGTAAATGCCTGAGTTTCCTAGGGGGAGGAGGAGAGAAATGAGGCCTAATCACCCATTCATTCCTTTTTGTTCTCAGCATCGGGTCAGAGCCAAGAGGAGAAGGAAAGGTGGGACACGGAAAGGTAAGGTTCTGCCTATTCCACCTGAGCTCCCCAAGGGTGACCCTTCTCTCTCCTTCCCATGAGGTACCAGGTCCACGGTCTCTGTCACTTGGTAGATACAGCCCCTCTCATGAAACAGAGCCCTCAAAGGAGAGGCTCATGGAAAGACTGGACCTGAGATACTGCTCAGATTCCCTGCTCTGCTGTCCCTGGGTAAGAAGCAGTGAGGGACCTGGGCCATGGGTGTTGCCCAGTAGATGTCGAGAGTCAGAAGTTCTGTCCCCTGACTTTGAGAAAGTGCTCTGGCTTCAGGATGATCAGAATCTTCTTTGTTGTGACCTTGGACCCTCTGCTTCAGAGTGGTTTTGAGCACCAAACACAATCCTATCTAATAATAGAGAAACATGGTAATTAACCATAACTTCGCTACCCTTCCCATTGGGCTAATCAGCGAGATATGCAAATTAACTTCCAATCAAGATGGCGGCCGGCAGCCAGGCAGCTGAAGGGAACAGGAAGGAGGCTTGCTTGCTCCAGTGATGGAGGAAGCCAAGGTTCCCCGCCTGCTGGTGCGGGCCTTTGAACTGCTCTCTAAGAAATGTTACAATTATAGAAGCTAAACAAACTCCAGAAACCGGCTTTCAGCCAGCTGGGCCTCGGAGCTGGAGCTGAAACAGTGTTTTAATTATAGAACCCAAAAAAACCCAGAGACCTGCTTTCAGCAGCCGAGATCTCAGAGCTGGAGCCCAGGCCCAGAGCTACAGCCGGCTCTCAGCTCCAGTGACAGCCATAGAAGCTAAATAAATCCCAGAATAAAAAAAAGAAAGAAAGAAAAAGAGGAGAGGTTGGGAGCTTCAGTCACCCGCCAGCCTCAAAACGGGCCTCAGTCCGCCACGCAGACTGGCCAGGCACCCCAGTGGGGACACCCACCCTGAAGGGGGTGTGACCAGCTGCAAACAGCCATCATCGCCTCATCCAGGCTGGCCAGGCACCCAAGGGGGTCCCCGACTTGATCCAGGACACCTTTCAGGGCAAATCAGCCGGCCCATAACCGTGCACCAGACCCCTATCCTATATAGTAAAAGGGTAATATGCCTCCCAGCACCAGGATCAGCGGTGCAGCGAGGCCTCCTGAACCCGGAATCAGCAGAGCCATGAGGCCTCTTGGCCCCTGGAGCAGCATGACAGGGGGCAGCGCCCAAACCCCCTGATCTGCCCTGCACTGTGTGTGACAGGGGGCGGTGCCCCAAAATCCCTATTGGCCCTACTGTGTGCATGATAGGGGGGAGCTCCCCAACCCCGATTGGCGCTGCTCTGTTCGTGACGGGGCGGCGCCCCAAGCCCCAATCGACCCTACACAGAGCATGACTGGGGGTGGCATCGCAACCTCCCGATCCGCCCTGCTCTGTGCATGACAGCAGTTCCGCCACAACTCCCCAATCGGCCCTGCTCTTAGCCCGACCAGAGGCTGCACTTGGGATTGGGCCTGCCCTTTGCCGCCAGGTCATTATCTCCTGAGGGGTCCCAGACAGTGACAGAGCACAAGTGGGGCTGAGGGACACCCCCCCTCCCACGCCAGTGCACAAATTTCTATGTACCGGGCCTCTAGTAATACATATAAAAGTACTTTATCAATAAAGCAATATACACATGGGGGGGGAACTTATTAATATTATCATTGACCATTTGATTTCATTTACTAATTCTTGAGGGTTTCACAGTCTATTATCCCAATGGTCTCCCATAAAGGGACCCCTGTGTAATGCCTATGTGTGTACCTTCATTACATGTAACTCACTCCCCTGGTTCCCAGGTTCGAGATATCACAGAGAGGATGACGACAGGGAGCGGATTTCTTTCCTGAAAAGGTGACTATTCTTTCCCCATTTTCCCTGGTCTCTCTATAACATGTTCCAGGGATTCAGTGGAGCCTTCCGTAGTCATGGGAAAGGTTGCCATAGGAGGGGGAATGTGAGTGCATGCTTGGAATGAGTGCAACTGAGTGCATGATGAAGTCATAGATGTGGAGTAAACAGGGGCAGCAGGCTTCAGGCAGCCCCACCCTCACCAGGACCTCCTTTCCTTGTTCTGGTCCTGGCTGCATCTTTTTACCTCCTGTCTCCTGCAGCACCCTGGGACAGAATTATGACATCACTCGCTGTCGTCAACTTTTATGTCCAGACTCCTCCTGTGAGGTGTGTAACAATGCAGCCAGTGCAATCAATGGGCTTTGCTTAAAGGCTTTGGAAGCTTCTACTCCATCTGGGTCTCCTGTGGCTTCCACAGCTCCTGTGACAGCTTCTCTGACTGAGCCATCTTTCAATCAGTCCTCTGCTTTCTCAGGAGTCCCTCCAGGAGAACTCATACCAACTCCACTGCCTGAACCTTCCCAACCATCTCCCTCCATTCTCCCCTCTAACCCAATGACAACTGTGGGTAATTTTCTGTCACCCTCACCACCGGGTCATACTGTGCCTACACAGCCAGTGCACCATTCCTCATCTCAACCCAAAGACTTGTGCTCTTCGACCTTGACCCAATATGATTTACATCAAGGGTTTCTTGCCCCCCGTTCTACAAAGATCTCTTTTGGGGCAGACCCTGAAGCCAAACTTATAGATCCTAGTCATCTCTTATTTCTCAGCCCTGATGAGCATGACTCAGCACAAGAGTACATATATCCTAAGACCTGGGAAGACAACATAAAGAAAAATCTTGCCCAGCTATTCTGGGGTCTCCCAACTCTGCATAGTGAGTCCTTGTCCTCTGCTATCCATGCCTCAGGTGAATATTCCATCTTCTTCAACAGCATCTCAAATTCCTTCACAGACCAAGAAGCCCCAGGACTTTCTGATTTACAATCTCCATCCTTGGCAGAGGTCCAACCTCAACCCTTGCCTCAAACCCTGCCTCCGTCCCGGCACTTACATCTCACTCAGATCCAAACCCAGGCCCGCCTTCAGTCCCCACTCCCAATCCTACCATCCAGTCCCATTACCCAGAATAAGGTCTGTGAAATGAATGTCCACATACCCAACAATGAATCAGAATGTCACACCTCATCTGAAACGGAAAACCTGCAATGCAATGTGTTGCTGAAAGAAAAGGAAAGTTTGTGGGGTTTAACCTCTGTGGCTCAAAGTACTAAGGCCCATGTTGCAATCACCATCAATCCTGTCGAGTTTCCTCTGAGCAGTGAATTTCGAGATAAATTTGAGCATCACCTCAGAAAGAGGCTCATCCAACACCACCAGGGCCAGCCCTGCATGCTCAATGGGTCTCTGTCACTAATGAGGCCTCTGAGCAATTGCTCAGGCATACTTGAGTCAAAGAGCAGTTCTGGCCTCTCACGGATCTCTGTGGAGAAGGACCAGAGGAGTGAAAATCCAAATGTTGGATTGAGCCAACCAGGAAGCTTCTATGAGAGGAGCTCAGAAATGTTTGAAGTAGAGGAGAATGAGGGGAAGGAGGAGGGACACAGCCAAGAGAATGATCCAAAAGTTCATCTGCTGAGTGATTCAAAGACCTCCTCACATAAACACGTTGATATCCAAGGCATACTCATAGAGGAAATCCAAAAAATTTTGAAAGCCAAACTGCCCCTTACAAACGCCATTAGTGGCAAAAAAAGTCAGATACGTTCTCTGATAGCCAACATTCAACCCCCGAAGCTGCCTGCAAGGCGAGCAGGGACCCCACAGGAGATAAATAATAACGGTGTGAATTCTAATGAGAGAGCAGACATAGGACAGGGCGCAAATAGGGAGAAATCAGAACCTGCTTCCAGGCCCAGCATGTCTATGGAGATAGTCAGGGCTGAGAGGCTCAAAGCTCTTCAACCCAAAACTAGTGGCGTCTTGACAACCAGCAAGCCAGGAATCTCCCAAAAGATAGAGAGAGACACCACTGTGACCACTGAAAAACCACCATCTAAAATATCAGATCTAGCTCCTACCTTGTCAGAACTTAGAAAGCAACTAATTGCTGAGATGAACTTGAAGTTGGAGAGCAGGAAGCAGAGCCAGGCCCAAGGCCAACCCCTGGACATGTCCAGTGACTCAGACATCTTGACTTACAAAGCCCCCCTGACTCCTGATAAGTGTGTGTCCAGTGTGGACACGGAGGTTCACCAGGTGCTGCATGTCCAATCGGAGGACAGCGGAGTCAGTCTGGAGAAGCAGCAGGAACCATGGCTTCCTAAGCAGGCATTAAGGTCCTGCCAGGATCAGAATTCCCCACCAGCTGTAAAGAAAAATATCGTGTGCCCTACCCCAGAGCCTACAGGCCCCAAATATGAGGAGCATGGTGCAGGAGATGCACGACTGAGAATTTCCCGCCCTGGAGGGAGGAGATTTCTACCTCGGGACCCAGCTTTAGAGGACATGCTTGGGAGCAAGACTTTCCACAGCCTAACACAGACGACTCCTTCTGATAGCCTTGTGCTACATCAAATGAAGAGACTTTTTCAAAGGCTTTGTACTTCAATCAAATGTAAAATGGAAGAAACCACCCAGGAAATGGGAAGGCACATATCATCTGCACAGAGTAGAGGACCACTTCAAAACAGAGCTCCCTTTACTGGAACTACCCAAGTTTATAGACACAGGCCTGCAGTAGTTACCACCTGCCCCGGAGAGCCCGTTTCCTCTGCAGCGCAGTCGGGGAAGCCCGTGCAGAAGGGAGCAGTGCAGGCCCAGGCAGAGCCAGTGCAGAGGCGTCATTTCCAGCGCAGGGCTCCCTCCTATGACCTGACAAATGCCGTGTCCGGCCTCCACACAGCTATCTTGGATGGCCAGGGCTCTACCAATACTAGACATACCAGAAACGAGGACAGACCCCCCCAAAATGCTGTGGCATCAAACGGTCCACAAATATGCCAGAAGCACCCTCAATCTGTGCCCCTCAGGGGGACTCTGCCCCATCCAAGCCCCAACTGCAGGCCTCAACCTGCCAACGGGACGCCTGCTGTTCTCACCACTGCTGGAGGCACTGCCTTCAGAGATCAGCCTCCACGATTTAGACACACA